>NC_091155.1:3137795-3217795 GCF_040958095.1 Procambarus clarkii
GAGGTGAATTTTTTTTATTAGAGTTAAAATTAACGTAGATATATGACCGAACCTAACCAACCCTACCTAACCTAACCTAACCTATCTTTATAAGTTAGGTTAGGTTAGGTAGCCGAAAAAGTTAGGTTAGGTTAGGTTAGGTAGGTTAGGTAGTCGAAAAACAATTAATTCATGAAAACTTGGCTTATTAGGCAAATCGGGCCTTGCATAGTAGGCTGAGAAGTGCGTTCTGGCTACTAGGTACGACATATATATATATATATACATATATATATATACATATATATATATACATATATATATATACATATATTATATATACATATATATAACATATATATATATACATATATATATATATATATATTATATATATATATATATATACATATATATATATACATATATATATACATATATATATATATTAATATATATATATATATATATTATAATATATATATATATATATATATATATATATATATATATATATATTATATATATATATATATATATATATAACTGAAAACTCACACCCCAGAAGTGACTCGAACCCATACTCCCAGGAGCAACGCAACTGGTATGTACAAGACGCCTTAATCCACTTGACCATCACGACCAGACATAATGAGGTGATAGCCTAAGCTATTTGAACCACCCCACCGCCAGCACTCGGATAGTAATCTTGGGCATAGCATTTTACCAAATCACCTCATTCTTTGAGGTGATTTTATGAGACATAATGAGGTGATAGCTTAGGCTATCACCTCATTATGTCCAGTCGTGATGGTCAAGTGGATTAAGGCGTCTTGTACATACCAGTTGTGTTGCTCCTGGGAGTATGGGTTCGAGTCACTTCTGGGGTGTGAGTTTTCAGTTGCATATTGTCCTGGGGACCATTCAGGCTTGTTCGCATTTGTGTTCCTCACGTGTGCCCCAAAGAATGAGGTGATTTGGTAAAATGCTATGCCCAAGATTACTATCCGAGTGCCGGCGGTGGGGTGGTTCAAATAGCTTAGGCTATCACCTCATTATGCCCGGTCGTGATGGTCAAGTGGATTAAGGCGTCTTGTACATACCAGTTGCGTTGCTCCTGGGAGTATGGGTTCGAGTCACTTCTGGGGTGTGAGTTTTCAGTTGCATATTGTCCTGGGGACCATTCAGGCTTGTTCGCATATATATATAATATATATATATATATATATATATATATATATATAATATATATATTATTATAATATATATATATATATATATGCAATTGACGATCACAAAACACTGATCATTTTATGCGGAAAATCCACAGAGAAATATGAAAGGAGGTGAACGTTTCGGCTTTGTTAAAGCCTTTGTCAACACCAGACTGACTAAGGAGAAGGGAGAAGGGGAGGATATATAGGCCGACACCTGACCAACCCATCCCTAGGGTTGGTCAGGTGTAATTAACCAAAAAAGGTATAGCTTAGCTTAGAATGGTCAAAGAGGATTAAGCGGTCAGAGAATAAGGATGAAAGATTAAAGAAAAGCCTCATGAACACACAATATATGAATATACAATTATAATGAGACATTGTAAGCCTCTCTATCAGAGTTGTTTCTTAAACTGTTGTGCAATATTATAACTTAAAAATGGATCAAGTTTGTACATTCCAGTACTAACATTAAGAAGATTTGGACACTGACTGATTAGAGCAGACTCAATCAAATTCCGTTCCACGAAATCCCCACAATTGGTAATGCTTTTTGCCCCATTCCAGTTAATATTGTGATCGCATAAACTCGTATGTAGATACAATGCATTAGACGTTTGGGCAGTTCTTATACTATAAGCATGTTGTGACAACCGCAATTGTAAGGACTTTCCTGTTTGTCCAAGGTACACATAATCACAATCATTGCAGGGAATCGAATACACACAACCTGCTGTATCAGGGGAGTTTTTTATTAAATTGGATTTGATCGTACTATTAGTAAACACCAAATTTATATTAAGTTTCTTAAAAATCAGAGACAATTTTTCAAGTCCACTCGCATAAGGTACCACCAATGAGTTAATAATTTTTGGTTTCGCCTTAGGGACGTGATTATAAAACGTACGCGTGGCTTGTACAAACGAGAAATCCAAAAACCTCTTAGGATATTGTAAACTCTTCCCAATTTCATATATTTTAGCAATCTCTTCATCAAAAAACTCAGGGCTGCAAATCCTCAAAGCTCGTAGAAACATTCCTGAAAATACTGCCTGTTTAACTTTACTATGATGATTCGAATAAAAATGAACATACGACCCCACGTTGGTAGGTTTCCTACCACCCACCACCACCAGCCGCCACCCGCCACCACCCACCACCACCAGCCGCCACCAGCCGCCGCCACCCACCACCGCCACCACCCACCACCGCCATCACCCACCACCACCAGCCACCACCCACTACCACCAGCCGCCACACACCACCACCAGCCACCACCCGCCACCACCTGCCGCCACCCGCCGCCACCACCCACTACCACCCACCACCACCAGCCACCACCCACTACCACCAGCCACCACGCACCACCACCAGCCACCACGCACCACCACCTGCCGCCACCCGCCGCCACCACCCACTAACACCCACCACCACCACCCACCACCACCAGCCACCACGCACCACCACCAGCCGCCATGCACCACCACCTGCCGCCACCCGCCGCCACCCGCCGCCACCACCTACCACAACCAGCCACCACCCACCACCACCAGCCGCCACCCACCACCACCAGCCACCACCCACCACCACCAGCCGCCACCCACCCCCACCAGCCACCACCAGTCGCCACCCACCACGACTGGATTGATCGGATGGATTACGAGAACTTTCAAATCCAGGGATCCCATCACAATGGTTGTACTCTTCAAGTCACTTGTGTTGTCCCGTCTTGAGTACTGCTCAGTACTCACTTCCCCCTTCAGAGCAGGAGAGATTGCTGAAATAGAGGGAAAACAGAGAACATATACGGCACGCATAGACGAGATAAAACACCTAAATTATTGGGATCGTCTCAAAGCTCTCCAAATGTACTCTCTAGAAAGGAGACGAGAGAGATACCAAATAATATACACATGGAAAATACTGGAGGGTCAGGTCCCAAATCTGCACAGTAAAATAACAACGTACTGGAGTGAACGATATGGAAGAAAATGCAAGATTGAACCTGTGAAGAGCAGAGGTGCCATAGGCACAATCAGAGAGCACTGTATAAACATCAGAGGTCCGCGGTTGTTCAACGTCCTCCCAGCGAGCATAAGAAATATTGCCGGAACAACCGTGGACATCTTCAAGAGAAAACTGGACGGTTTTCTAAGAGAAGTTCCGGATCAGCCGGGCTGTGGTGGGTACGTGGCCCTGCGGGCCGCTCCAAGCAACAGCCTGGTGGACCAAACTCTCACAAGTCGAGCCTGGCCTCGGGCCGGGCTTGGGGAGTAGAAGAACTCCGAGAACCCCATCAACCAGGTATCAACCAGGTATCAACCAGGTACCCACCACCACCAGCCACCACCACCCACCACCACCAGCCCCCACCAGCCGCCCCACCGCCACCACCCTCCACCACCTTCCACCACCAGCCACCACCAGCCGCCACCCGCCACCACCCACCGCCACCAGCCGCCACCACCCACCACCGCCACCACCCACCACCACCACCCACCACCCACCACCACCACCACCGCCACCCGCCACCACCACCACCACCAGCCGCCACCAGCCGCCGCCACCCACCACCGCCACCACCCACCACCGCCATCACCCACCACCACCCACCACCAGCCACCACCCACTACCACCAGCCGCCACCCACCACCACCAGTCGCCACCCGCCACCACCCACCACCACCAGCCGCCACCACCCACCACCGCCACCACCCACCACCCAACCACCACCACCCTCCACCACCTACCACCACCACCCACCACCACCAGCCACCACCCACCACCACCACCAGCCGCCACCCGCCACCACCCACCACCACCAGCCGCCACCAGCCGCCGCCACCCACCACCGCCACCACCCACCACCGCCATCACCCACCACCACCAGCCACCACCCACTACCACCAGCCGCCACGCACCACCACCAGCCGCCACCCGCCACCACCTGCCGCCACCCGCCGCCACCACCCACTACCACCACCACCACCAGCCACCACCCACTACCACCAGCCACCACGCACCACCACCAGCCACCACGCACCACCACCTGCCGCCACTCACCGCCACCACCCACTACCACCCACCACCACCACCCACCACCACCAGCCACCACGCACCACCACCAGCCACCACCACCAGCCGCCACCCACCACCACCCACTACCACCCACCACCACCAGCCACCACCCACCACCACCAGCCACCACGCACCACCACCAGCCACCACGCACCACCACCAGCCACCACCACCACCCACCATGCACCACCACCAGCCACCACCACAAGCCACCACGCACCACCACCACCCACCACCACCAGCCGCCACCCACCACCACCAGCCGCCACCCGCCACCACCCACCACCACCCACCACCACCAGCCGCCACCCACCGCCACCAGCCGCCACCACCGCCACCACCACCACCAGCCGCCACCCACCACCACCAGCCGCCACCACCCACCACCAGCCGCCACCACCGCCACCACCCACCACCACCACCCACCACCACCAGCCGCCACCACCAGCCGCCACCCGCCACCACCCACCACCACCAGCCGCCACCCACCACCACCAGCCGCCACGCCACCGCCGCTCGCCACCACCAGCCGCCACCGCCGCCACCCACCACCACCAGCCGCCACCCGCCACCACCCACCACCACCAGCCACCACCCACCACCACCAGCCGCCACCACCCACCACCACCAGCCACTGTAACACGGGTTAAGGTTCCTCTCTCTACTTCTCTTCCTTCTTTGCCCTCTACCCGTATTCTTACTTTTTTCTCTACCAAGGGACTCCAAAACTTTTACCAAACCAACTCCACGCCACGTGGTCCTAAGACGATTGACCGACTTAGGATTCTACACCCAGTATGACGTGACCTAGGCTTTGAGCAAAACTCTAGAGTCGCCTCTACGCTGCCACCACCAGACCAGCAAACCAAGCAATGATCGAGGTCTGGATCGATCACGCTAATTAATCAACCTTGGGGCTTGATCCCCACTATAACCGATGACCGTGGAACTTAAGAGTGTGAAATTAATTACACGGGAATGATTCGATGTTAGAATCGGCGCCCAATCCAACTCTTCCTCGTGTGGACCACGTGACCAGGACAAGTATCACATAAAACACATGGAAATAATAAAATGCAATTATTAACTTAATTTAATTTATTAAAAGAAAAACTAAAACAAAATCTAAATATGTTCACTCCCTGTCACTTTAACACTCCCTACTTGACCTGAATGGCAATGAAGACTATTCTATAATAACCATAGCAACTATACCTCTATGTTTTACCAGCTAAAGATGTTGGGCTGGTCTCGGGGAGAGGTAAGATGTTTGACCTCTTATCCCAGTTGCTCTGTCCACACTGATCTGTCCTCGTCTGATCTAGCCCAGACTAGAACATTGTATCCTTCCGCCTAGTCAAAGTTTTACCAAGTTACTAGCCAGGTTTAAGTTATAACAATTAACCTCTGTTGTACTTAATTGATCCAGACTGGTTGAATTATTTTACTGAAATTAAATTACACAAACATCTAACGGCAGAGCTGTTCCCGATCCCCAAAAATGGTTAATTGAACTTTGAGAAATAGTAGACCTGTCAACCCTGATGACCTATGACCGCCGGTCACTCCGCCTTACAAGTTAGATCTGATTCGTGACGTCACTGATGGTGACTTAAACTCAATAATTAGAATACTCTTGATATTGTATCCAGTACTATTATACAATACAATTTTAATGCAAAATGAATAAAGGCTAATTTTCTCTAAATTACTGAATACTATAGGATGGTTCATTATACGCAGCTATGAACAAAGCGTCGGTTATTTCCAGCGAATTCCCCTGGGGGTCCCAGGTCACCATGCGGGCTCAGCTTCCCATTCTCTTTTGTCGATAAACCACTCTGGATAATTCTTACAACAGCCTAGTTTGTTACAACCCCCCCGCACAAGCACTTAGTAAACCTTGTTAATTTGTTAAAAATCACGAGGTTTAGTATCCAAACCCACAATTCAACTCATGCCACAAACAAAAGCTAACCTAACTAATAAAATTTGACAAATATAGTAACATCATAATAAACATGTTCATATTTCATAAATTTCTCAGCTGTCAACTGACAGCAATCCTCTAACATTCAGGAAACATACATCCTATCCTTACTGACATAGCTAAATAACATGCCCTACTCTACCATCAAAGACTAGCTATTAAACTCCTTGGCTCTTCACTAGCCAAGTCCATGTGTCCTCTAGAGCCGGCCACACCGTGCTCAAACAAACATTAAAGTTATATCATCAGACTGAACTTTCAGTCATCCGGGAGCGTACTACGGAACTATCAAGTCACATCCGTGTACTAACCACTCCCCATCAATGTCAACCTTGACATGTTAAGGAACACACCTAATGTTTATTACATGTATCTAAAAATATAAAAAAAATTCCTATACTATATCACAGGTTTCAGCTGACTGTACAGCCAAGTGTTCTCACTCACTAGAAGTGTCAATGTTTATATTGGTCCGCCTCTCCTGTGTTCAAACATTCTGCAAAAATAGCACAACATAATTTTCCATAACCGTTTGTTCTGGGCTGAGACAATTACACAGGGGCTTCGATTTTGATTACTGACCAATTTATAGAGTTAAATTTTCATATATTATACCAGAATTATTTTAAATCTGTTTTTCAACATTTATAAAGTATTGATTCTAAATCTGTTTTTCAACATTTAAACAAAAGTGTCCAGATGTTCTTTACACAGATGTTCAGAGCCAACTTTGTTGTTTGTATCAATTGTTCATATTGAGTAAACGAGAAAAAAAAATCGATGCTGCTGGATGCTGAATGTAGTCGCTGACGATGACGGTGTCGATCTTGCTTCTCCCCATGTGTAGACATCAATACTGGTCCTCTTGTACTCCCATCCGGTACTCCTGAATGACGACAGAGTGTAGTAGAGCTGAGTGCCAAGTGACAGCTGTAGAATACTGTTACTTCGGCCATTAATCTTGCTCTCGACAGTCCACACGCCTTCGTATCAATCACAGTTCACACGGTAGTCTTGATGTTAAACTTGACGGCGCAGATGACCACAGCAGAGCAGACTGGATGTACCAACGGTGTCTCTTAGCAGGAGTGGTGTCAGAAGGTCGTAGAGGCGGGTTGCTTGTTTGCAGAACAGGTGAATCTCGTCTTCCATCATTGCTCACGTCATCTCAGGCGTTTCTTGATGTCACCAGGTTACTAGGCCGTAAACACCAACTGTGTATACCCTCGTACCGCCGACTTTAGGCCAAAGGAACAATTTTGCGACCTTCTATTGGCGAGTCCCGGTACTCTGTAGGGAAACCGTGCCTTCCACCTGTGACCGCCTTACTTCCGCTTTCTTGTTACTTCAGATGACGTAATCATTAATCTTCCGGCGAAATTCTTGAGTACTGCTACGTGCTTTCCATTTCTTGACCTCTCCTCCACACTGCTGGAATGGCTGCAGTCTTGATGACGCAGCAGGTGGGTATTGGTGATCTCGAGACAGCTACCCCGGCGTTGTATGGCACCTCCGGTGACTGCTATAATGTGGACAGCTCGCTGGCCCTGACAACCTCGTTAGTGACGTGAGGCGTCGGCCGGGTGACTCTTGGACAGTCACTCATCCCCAAAGTAACTGATGTATGGGTTACTGGGTCTGGTGGGGGGAGGGCTTTGTGTAACGTGCCTCCCCCCTCGGTCTTTACAGACAAGGGTTCACGTGTGGCTGGAACAACTGGGTCGGTGTACCAATCAGACCTGGGAACAGACAGACACAACACAGCGGAAGCATAGATATACTCTGGGTTTGGTGGAGGTGGAACCCAGAGCACGGTAAAAGTTGCTACCTGAGTCAAGTATAGACATAGTACATCTCATTGCCTTTACAGGAAAATCTAATGAATACTAAATTATACTAACCAAGGAAGTTACTTTACTGTACAGCGCGAGATCTCGTCACCATAGGGTGGCGAGACTGCACCTGACTACTGATGAGCGATGACAGAGGGTCATCCTCATCTTCTGACTCGTCGGTGAAGCCATGAGTCAGCACTGCTGAGTCAGGAACTAGACCCGCTGAAGGCAGTTCTAATTCCTCTCTAGCATGATAATGTTTCAATTTATTCACGTGAATTGTCCTTTCCACCTGGTCCTCGAACACTCCTTTTATAACAAGATTAACCGGCCCCGCCCTTTTAATTACTCTATATGGTCCTCGCCACCTCGGAGCTAGTTTCCTGCTCTGATTGGCGGGCGCAGCCTCATTCACTCTCAATACGAGGCTTCCTTCCTTCAACTCAAGAGGGCGCACTTTCTTGTCATAAAAATGAGCATACCGAGTCCGTGCCTTCTTGGACGCTTCAGCTGCAATATTCCATGCATTTCTCATTTTACCAAGGACCTCTGAAGGATAGTCCTCCCCGTATGCAACATTATGTCTGTTAAGCAGACCTGACGGGAAATTGCATGAATTACCAGTAAACAAATGAAGTGGTTGGGTGTTAATTGATTGGTGGATGGCAGTATTCAAGGCGAACTGAACATAGGGTAGGTGTTCATCCCAGGTGTTTGCATCATGTTCAGCAAGGATTGCAAGCATATCCTTGACTGAACGATTAGTCCGTTCCGTCATTCCGTTTGCTTGTGGGTGGTAGGCTGTTGTAAAAGCCGAAGTTGTCTCTAAAATCTTACAAACTTCTCTAAATATATTCCCATTGAATTCTTGACCCCGGTCAGAGACTAAAACTTTAGGAGGTCCGAATACAGTAACGAACCTACGCAAGAACGCATCTGCAACCGTACGAGAATCCTTCTGAGGTAATGCAACTAGTGTAGTGTATCTAGACAGATGGTCAACTAGCACCAACACATATCTGTTACCTGAATGACTGTGGTGTAAATCAATCAGATCGGCCCCCACACGATCTAACGGTTCACGAATTTCAGGAAATTCCTGAAGTGGGGCTTGTACCTTAAGGGTGCCTTTCCTCCTCTGGCAACGAGGGCACGACTTCACGAAATTGATTACCTCAGAAAGTAATCCTGGAAAATAAAATAGAGACTTTGCTTTTAAGTGCGTTTTAAAGATCCCCGGATGCCCTGCAATTTTTGAAGCATGCGCAAGCTTTAACGCTGATGACCGCAACGCGTCCGGAATAACTAGCTGAAATACTGCCCTATCATTCTGGCTATTAACATAATACAGGACGCCCTGTTTCATTTCAAAATCATGAATAGGTAAATTCTTTTTCTTTTTCGGGTATTTTCCTCCCTCTAAATACTCAATAATTTCTTTCCATCTAGGCTCGCTCATCTGGTATTCTCTCATTTTATCTGATGGAATGGTTTCAATATTTTCATTAATCTGCATTGCCGCTATATTTCTACTTAGCGTATCTGGCACAACATGTGCTGGACCAGGCTTGTACAAGATCTGGAATGAGTGGGCCGAAAGTTCGTGAGACCAGCGTGACATTCGTGGGCATTTCGTTCGCTTTTTAAATATGTGTGTTAACGCTCGATGGTCTGTGTAGATTACAAAATGCCGCTGAAATAGGTAAGGCTCGAAATACCTAACTGATTCTACTACTGCCAGTGCCTCCCGATCCGTAGCTGAATAACGAACTTCAGGTCCTTTGACCTTCCTACTGAAATAGGCTACTGGATGGGGTAAATTATCGCGTCTCGCTGAATTAAGCACCCGCCAATAGCAATACCGCTGGCGTCAGTGTGCACTTCCCACTCTTTCTCAAAATCAGGAATAGCCAATACCGGTGTCGTGATTAGTTGGTCTTTCAGTTTGCGATAGGCCTCGTCATGTTCTGATTTCCACACAAACTTCGCATTTTTCTTTGTCAGATCAGTCAGGGGTGCTGAAATGCCAGCGAAACCTTCAATGTGACGACGAAAATATCCGGCCGCCCCCAAAAACCTACGCACGTCCTTTGCTGTCCTTGGAGTAGGCATGTCAGCAATGGCGCGGCAAGAATCTGGGTCAGGTCGGATACCGTCTGGGCACACCTGGAACCCCAGAAATTTGAATTTCTGAGCCGCCAGGGTGCACTTCTGAACATTCAGCCTGAAACCTGCCTGATCTAACAACTTCAAAGTCTCAGTCAAGTCCTGTAGGTGTTCCTCAAACGTCCTGGAATATATCACAACATCATCCAGGTACGCTAAAGAATGCCTACCCAGTACCGGACTAAGGATAAAGTTGATGGCCCTCTGAAACGACGAAGGCGCTGTCTTCAAACCAAACGGCATCCTACGGAATTGATAAGTGTGCCTACCATCCGAGAATGCTGTTTTTTCCCTATCCTGTTCTGCCACCGGAATCGCCCAATACGCCGATTTTGCGTCAAGAGTTGAGAAATACTTAGCAGCACCAAATTGATCTATTATCTCCTGTATTCGGGGCAACGGATACACATCACCCTTAGTTAGTTCGTTCACCTTCCGGTAGTACACAGAAACGATAACTACCGTCCGGTTTCCGAACTAGCACAACAGGAGAGAGCCACGGTGACGTACTAGGCTCTATCACGCCCTGTCTCAACATTTTCTGGCACTCCTCCCTGATAATGTTCTTTGCCTGTTCCGGCAACCTCCACTGTCTTGTGTACACAGGCAAATGGTCACCAGTTGGAATGGTGTGCTCGATCTTATCAAGGAGACCAATCTGGTCATCCTCTGTCGCAAACAATTTCGGGAATTTTCGTAAAACTCCTCTCAGTGCCTTCCTATCCGCCTGTGCAACATGTTGCAAATCAAGTGCTGAAATTAATTTTTCCACTTCCTCTACATTCTGTGCAACATTTCTCGTTCGTATTGTACTTTGGATGGTGTTTTAGTGTTCAACATATTCAGTGCACTACATTGTGCAGTGACGGCTGGCGTCTCAGCTGACTCATGGTGAAAGATTTCTGTGTCCTCCACCATGGTTCCCTGAGATACCCTATCACCTGCCCTGAAGCGAAAAGTCTTATGTGAAAGATTGACAACTGGAATGAGTGCACCTTTATCGAGCACTACAACTAAGTGATGAGGAATTAATAAACTATCACATCTCCCAGCCACCTGAAGGGTGGTACCTGGTTGTATGTGACGTCCCACGGCTACTTTAATAAATTTAACAGAATGTGGTGGGCAACTCTGTTTGGTCAATGCATGCAATGCGCATGACCTCTTAACTGTGTCTGGAAGAGACTTAAAAATCAATTTTGGATAGTGCGCATTATATTTCAGCTTCCTCTTAATTGAAGCTACAACTGGGGATGGTCGATCATCTCCACTGGGTAGGAAGTCTGTCCCAACTGCAACCTGCAGTTCCTAGCCCCTTTTTGAGCAGACAAGGAATAATCAAATCGCGACAGAAAATCAGTTCCCATTAAGATGTGACCAGGAAAATCAAGGTTCTCTACGATCGTACATGTGTGAGGCTGCAATGCCCCATCAATCTCAAAATTAACTGTACCTTGACCTACGATCTCAATCTTCCCCATTGACTGCTGTTAATGTCTTTGCGCAACGTTGAAGACGTGCATACTGTTACCTATCGTACGTTACGGCTCGTGATCCTACAGCAGCCAAACTTTAATAAGTCTAGGGATACGACACAACTGCTGTTCTCAATAGCGAATCACCAGTATAACCCCTTAATAAGTAATGAGCACAAAAATAGAATCTTCATAGGACTGAAGAATAAAGACAAGTATATATATAAATATATTAAATAAATCTCAAAGCAAACAGATGATTATATGGTCACAAATATATCACATTAAAAATATCACTGTAACTTCCAGACATTAAATCAATAATAATAATAGGTATGGCTATGACAGAAAAATGAACTTAACTCAACAAGTGTTATCTCCCTGGTTCGCTCAGCTACTGAACAAAATAACGCGGAATCAAAACAGATTGCCTTGCCCCGCGAATAAATTGCCAAAGTTACAATATTTATTATTTCAACAATGGAGCAATACATTGTGACAAGAGTAATCTTAAACTAACTTAATGAATAATTAATACATATTGATATGACAAACAAAGTAATGTTCTTTACATAGTAATTAAAATATGCATACAGAAGGAATAATGGCATGCACACCCAGCAACGGACGATCCCACGACAATTTGCCAGATACAGTTCACTCAATTATTATTTCACTCTGTTACCCACTTATGATCACATATAAATCATTAGTTCCCGTGGGAAAACTGATCACACAAAGAAATAAACAATCATTCCCACGATACGCTGGGCCTAACGCCAACACTGTAACATGAATGTGCATTTGCATAGAACATATAAGTATAACAATATACATGCTTGTAATTTACATACAATTATAAATGTACATATTAATATATTTACTTACGTATCTTATAAGGGTACGTAACACTTCCACCTCCAAGAAAAAAAATGCAATGGATTGAAGATCAATGGCATTTTTTCAGAAGTAAAAATGTTAAGTAAAAAGAAACATTTCATTTATGGTACATCAAAACTTCTTGACAAAGCATCAGCAATAACATTTTGTCTGCCTGGAATATGTTTGATTTCTACATTAAATTCCTGCAAAAACAATGACCATCGCAGAATTCGTTGGTTCTTGACTTTCATCATATTTATAAAGATAAGGGGGTTGTGGTCTGTAAATACTAACACTTTATTTCCTGATAAGTAAATCTCAAACTTCTTGATTGACAATATAAGACCCAACGCCTCCTTTTCTACCACGGAATAATTTCTCTGAGCTGCATTAAATTTTCTGGAATAGTAATACACAGGATGCTCAATCTGGTCTAAACCAACTTGAATAAGCACAGCACCTATTCCAACATCTGACGCATCAATGTGTAATATAAATGGTTTATCAAATTGGGGACTAGCAAGAATAGGTGAGGTGGACAATATGCCCTTTAGGTTCTGAAAAGCATTCTGACAATCTTGTGTCCACTGAAACTTTACTTGCTTGCGTAACAAGTTTGTCAAAGGAGCAGCTACTGTTGAAAAATTTCTACAATAACGCCTATAGTATGCACACATACCAATAAACCGTTGGACTCCTTTCTTATTGGTCAACACTGGGTAGTCCACAATGGCTTGAATCTTATCTTGTAAGGGGATAATCTTACCTTGCCTACCTCGTGTCCAAGATAAGTTATCGTACCTTTTGCCCAACTACACTTATTCATATTTATGGTTAACTTTGCGTTTTCCAACACTGTAAACAAGTTCTTAAGGCCTAAGAGATGATCGGCCCAATTCTTACTGTACAAAACAATGTCATCAAGGTAGGCCCTACAATCTGGCACATCCTTGAGTAAGAAATTCATAAGTCTTTGAAAAGTAGCAGGTGCATTTCTCAAACCGAATGGCATGACATTAAATTCATACGCACCATCAGGTGTAACAAAAGCAGTAACCTCTCTAGCATACTCTGTTAATGGAATTTGATAATACCCTTTTGACAAATCAAGCTTACTTACATATTCGGCATGACCTATGGACTCTATACATTCTTCCAACAAGGGTAAAGGAAAAACGTCCACTGTAGTGTTCTTGTTCAGTTTCCTGTAATCCACGCACAATCTCCAGGTTCCATCTGGTTTTGGCACTAACAAACACGGAGAGCTCCAAGTACTTTGACTTGGCCGAATGAAATCATGCTGGAGCAGATATTCCACTTCTGCTTGCATAATTTTCCTCTTTTCGGGATTCACTCGGTACGGATGTTGTCGAATGGGGGTGCTGTCCAGGAGCTGAATGTCGTGTGTGATGAGGTGGGTCTGGGTAGGAACCTCCCCAAACAGAGATGTATGGTTGTCCAGCAGAACCTGGAACTCATCACGTTGTTCCTCCTGTAAATGACATAGCATCTCCCTGCCATTGGAACTGGAACTGAGAAGTGGGATATTAACATCATGTCCCTCACTACAATTATCCTCAGGTGGTAACTCTTCCCGACTAAAACAAGCTACTACACCAGGTCCAACATAAGCTTTTAATCTGTTAATGTGTACAGTCATTTGGGGTTCTGAAAGATTAGGGTTAATTAGTTTATAAGTTAGGTCTCCCACCTTGTCTACCACTTGGTAGGGTCCTGCGAACTTATGGGACATGGAAGTCCCCATACGAGGTTTCAACACCAACACCAAATCTCCGACATCAAACGACCTTAGCTTAGCTTTGAACTTCTTGTCATATCGTACTTTCATGGCTTGTTGAGTCCTTCCCAGATGTTCTTTCGCCAACTCACGAGCCCGACACAACTTAGCCTTGACCTCACTCAAGTACAATCCACTCTGATGAACAGAGACATCTCCCAACAACTTTTCTTGTAGCATTTTAAGAGGACCTCTTACTTGGTGACCAAACACTAGTTCAAAGGGTGAACAGCCCAATGACTCTTGTAGCCCTTCTCTAGCAGCAAACAACACAAAGGGGAGATTCTCATCCCAATTACGTGGATGAGTTTCTCCGGTTGTCTTCAGCATTTGTTTCAAAGTCTGGTGGAAACGTTCAAGTCCACCTTGGCTTTGTGGATGATATGGACTGGACAATTTGTGCCGAATCCCTCGGGATTCGCAAAAAGTTCTGAAAACTTTAGAAACAAAATTTCCCCCATTATCACTCTGAATAACTCTAGGCATTCCAAACAACGAAAAGAATCTTTCAAGACACTTGATGAGATTATGAGCCTTGGTATTCCGTAGAGCATAAGCTTCAGGAAATCTAGTAGTCATACACATGAGAGTGAACAAAAACATGTTACCCGATTTAGTCTTAGGTAAAGGACCCACACAATCAATTACAACATGAGTAAATGGTTCATCAGGAACTACAATAGGTTGCAATGGTGCTCTAGGTACAGATTGATTTGGTTTACCAACAATTTGACAGGGTATACAGTTATGACAATATCTGACCACGTCTTTCTTTAACTTTGGCCAGAAAAAATATTTACTTATCTTATGGTACATATTCGTGATACCTTGATGACCTCCCATGGGTCATCATGTGCAGCCTGCAGGACCTGCCTACGATAATCATTGGGGACAACGAGTTGGGTTCTAATCTCACAATCCTCTGAAGAGGGAGTTCCCTTGGGTCTCCACCTTCTCATCAGAAGTCGATCCTTGAAGAAGAAACCCGTCCCTTCCTCCAATGCATCAATATTATCAGGAGCCTCAGAAATACACTTACTTAAACTAGGATCAGTAGTCTGTACAACACTTAAGGGCAATGACTCAGACTCAGCAGCGAGCGGGCAAGAACCTAGTAGCTTGATCTCTTTTCCCGATTGATCAGAATAAAATGGAGTCATAGCTACTTCGGCCTCACTCTCGACAACTGGCGCACTGGAGACAAGCGGGCAAGGTACAGATAGTTCAGCCTCCTCACCTTCACTTTCCTTGTGATTTAGGTTCGGCGGGGCTTCTACTACGGCCTCACTCTCATCATCCAGTCGAGTCATAAAAGAATCCTCAAGATCCACCTCCCACTCCTTTACTGAAGGGGTCCTGGTCTTGGGAACAGCAACCTCAGTGAAGACAGGATTACTCTCACCTGTTTTTCCCATTGATCTAGTAACAACACAAGCAGGGTAAATAATATCATCATCTGCTACTGGTTGAGCTAATACATTATGGGGTTTAGTTAACATGATGGGACACTTGGGCCCTACAACCATTTGGTTGCCAAAATCATTACCTAGAATAATGTCTACCCCAGGAATGGGCAGTTGTTTACTTACACCAACATTACACCATCCTGAAGTATATTTAGAATCAAGGTTAACTTGCAATAAGGACACTGGTTGCACACTACCGGCAATACCTGGAGAAGCACAACTTCACCCAGATCTCGGGTGTCAACATCATCAAGTACCTTCTGGGTAATAAGAGACTGTGAAGCTCCAGTATCACGGAGTAATTGAACAGTCTTATGTCTACCATTAGTACATAATAAGGTACCTGTGGAAATATAGGGTTTGAATTCAGCCATCCAATTGGGACTGACTGTAATACATGAAGAATTAATAGGTTGCACTCCTTTACTCATAATAAGACCAGTTGGTCGGAGTTCAGGATGCAAACTAAAACATGAAGAAATCACATGCCCCCTTCTCTTACAATGGGTACAATGTTTGACAGTGGACACACTGGTAAACCAACTGCCGGTTTAGAATTAGCATTACTAGGCTTAGATGATCCTGGCAATGGAGTAACCATCTTAGGGTTAGTAAGAGAAGAGTTCACGGGAGTAACTGTCGCACCAGGAGGAGACTTATACTGATAAGGAGTACGGTGAGCATTGAAATTTACTCTACGACTAGACTTAGGTGAAGTGGCCGTAAACGGGGCCTTAGTCAGCAACTCATGCTCATCCGCGAGCTTTGACAGCTCATCAATATCGGTTACATTCTTTTGTTCTGCCATAAAAGTAGACAACTGGTCTGGAAGACAGGACAATACTTCTTCCATTATAAGAAGATTCTTTAGAGCATCAAAATCAGTGACTGCAAGTGACTTTAACCATCTGTTGCAAAAATTCGTCTTCTGACGAGTAAAATCTGCTATTGTCTGATCCTGATTCTCCTTAGGTTCCTGAACTTTTGCCTGTGTGCCTCTGGATTTAGCTGGTATGCATTGAGGATGCTTTTCTTTACAAAGTCATAATCAAAACTATGAGCGTCAGGTAGGGATGTGAAAACCTCCTGACTACGCCCCTTAAATTGAGACTGCATAATGGCTACCCACTGATCCCTTGGCCAGTTCATACTGATGGCAATTTTATAAAATGTGCAAAGAAAACCTCAGGATCTCCTCATTGAACTTGGGCAACTCTATATACTTATTCATCCTGATGGGATTATTATCACTATTTGTTGAAACATTACTAGTATTTCCATGCCCAGCTGCCATACGCTGTGATTCAAGCCTGAAGTTAGTGTCAGCCATTTGTTGTTGAATCTCTAATTGTTGCTTCTTTGTGGCTTCAAGTTGCAACTCAATTAAACCTCTCTGGTTTTGTGCCGCAATTTCTAAACGCCTAGTCTCCAGCTCCCTTTGCTGAGCTTCAGCCTCTAATATTTTCTGTTCTTTTGAGCTTCAAGCTCTATTGGCGAGCTTCTAACTCAAGACGCTTTAACGTCATCTGATCACTCGACTCCTCTCTTAACTCCTCTAGAATTTCTTCATCTAATCCCCATTCTCAACAAAATGCGTCACAATGACTTTCAATATTTGGGCTTTAACCATTCTATTGCTGGCGGTCAAATCCAATGATTTGCCATTTGTATTAACTCAGTCTTTTTAAGGTTCTGAATCCCTTCAAAGTCTGGGTGAGCCACCAACGCTGCAACTTTCTCCTCCATCGTTACTAACACTTGGCACTTGATTCAAAAATAATTAACACAATGGCACTGCACTACACTTCACTGTAAAATTGTCACCACACTGAAAATTCGCTTGGCCTCACTGCACAAACAAAATATATAGGATGACTTACCTCAAAATCGTGAAACGTTGTTACTTGACACACAGGAAGGCTTGCTTGGCACATGGAATAGTTCTTAAGAAACACACAGAGACACTTGACACACTGGTACCTAGGAAGGCAAGGTTAGATTAGCATAGTTAAGTTAAAGTGGGACAATATTTCCCGGCACAGGCCCCCATAACTCTTTGTTACCTATCGTACGTTACGGCTCGTGATCCTACAGCAGCCAAACTTTAATAAGTCTAGGGATACGACACAACTGCTGTTCTCAATAGCGAATCACCAGTATAACCCCTTAATAAGTAATGAGCACAAAATAGAATCTTCATAGGACTGAAGAATAAAGACAAGTAATATATAAATTATATTAAATAAATCTCAAAGGCAAACAGATGATTATATGGTCACAATATATCACATTAAAAATATCACTGTAACTTCCAGACATTAAATCAAATAATAATAGTATGGCTATGACAGAACAAATGAACTTAACTCAACAAGTGTTATCTCCCTGGTTCCGCTCAGCTACTGAACAAATAACGCGGAATCAAAACAGATTGCCTTGCCCCGCGAATAAATTGCCAAAGTTACAATATTTATTATTTCAACAATGGAGCAATACATTGTGACAAGAGTAATCTTAAACTAACTTAATGAATAATTATACATATTGATATGACAAACAAAGTAATAGTTCTTTACATAGTAATTAAAATATGCATACAGAAGAATAATGGCATGCACACAGCAACGGACGATCCCACGACAATTTGCCAGATACAGTTCACTCAATTATTATTTCACTCTGTTACCCACTTATGATCACATATAAATCATTAGTTCCCGTGGGAAAACTGATCACACAAAGAAATAAACAATCATTCCCACGATACGCTGGGCCTAACGCCAACACTGTAACATGAATGTGCATTTGCATAGAACATATAAGTATAACAATATACATGCTTGTAATTTACATACAATTATAAATGTACATATTAATATATTTACTTACGTATCTTATAAGGGTACGTAACACATACTTAAAATTGCTGAAGGCTGACTTTTTAATTACCGTTGCCTGGCTTCCTGTATCAACAAAAGCTGTCAATCTCACACCTTCCACTTTCACCTCAAAAGTAGGCCTACCACCACTAGGAGACTGCTTTCATGCTCTCGTAATAGTGACTTTACAGTCCCTCTGTATATGTCCACGCATCCCGCAAGAGTAACACCTCCGCGGATCTCTGTTGTCACCCCGCGCAGGGTGGCTCGAACTTGCAGCTGAGGGCTGCTTCCTGCCTGATGAACCCGCGCCACAGTGACTCGGCTTGGCTCCCTCGCCTTTACTTACCGCCTCTACGTATGGCGACAACTGAGTGCCCGGCGTCTCCGTGCGCATCTGCCTGTCTAAGGCTGTGGCGGCCTGGGGTTGGGGTTGAGGTATGGTGTGGGTGGCCTGGGGTTGGGGTGTGGATGGAGGTTGGGGTTGAGGTATGGTGTGGGTGGCCTCGGGTTGGGGTGTGGATTGAGGTTGGGGTTGAGGTATGGTGTGGGTGACCTCAGGCTGGGGTGTGGATTGAGGTTGGGGTGGGTATGGGGTGGCCTGGGGCTGGAATGGGTATGGGTATGGGTATGGGTGGCCTGAGGTTGGAATGGGTATGGGTATGGGGTGGCCTGGGGTTGGAATGGGTATGGGTATGGGGTGGCCTGGGGTTGGAATGGGTATGGAGTGGCCTGGGGTTGGGGGAAGGGTTGGTATGGGAACTGAGGATGGGGTTGGTATGGGAATTGAGGATGGGGTTGGTATGGAAATTGAGGATGGGGTTGGGGTTGTTGTAGTGACGGATGAGGTGTACCTAGGTGGTCCCCAGTGGTGTCGGAAGAGGTGCTGTCCTCTACACTTCCACTTCCACTCCCACTGGTCCCCACTGACTGGTCATTATCTGGGTTAAACATTTTCTGTGATTCCTGGTGTGCCACGTCTCTTCTAAACTACCCTTTAGTACACCCTCGACCCGGACTCACTACAACCGTGATCTTACACAAATAAAAAAAATCACAACTCTATTCTAAGAGAAAACTACTAAATTCCCAAAATAGGAAATACAACGATTTATCGAGAGAATCGCTGAAGTGAATCCAATGAATGAGTGTCCTGCCCCGCACTCGTGTCTGACCGTGAAAATATCCCGCAGTTCTATTGCTGAAACCTAGTCCTTTACGTTAAAAAAATTAAAGAATCTAAATTTATATAAACAATTTAAATGATAACGCAACTAACGCGCAGCACTCGTGATGGATTAATAAAGAATATTTACTGTACTTGAATACTAAACGCGCTTGAAGTGAGCAGCGTGGCCCCTGATGACTGATGGAGCGGGACTGCGCTGAAAAAAACTAAGTCCCGCGCTTTTTCGCTTAAACGCTGAAATATCAAAATTTTTGTTCTGAAGGAAAATAACTAGTTTTACGTTAATAACCGCTCTAGCGATTGATATAGACACCCAGGACATATATTTGCTTACTAAAGATTGAATTTTATAAAAAAACTGCGTTTTTAACTCAATTGCTGGACTCTGCCAATTTTCTTGACTCCGAGGGAAAAATATTCTATCACCCCAAATATCACAAAACTCCTTTAATTCACAAAAATTTGGGTTTCTCGTTCCCAGATATAAATACGTTATTATTTACTACTGACGTTGTATGCAGAACAATACTGACACTTCGGGGCGGTTTCAACACTCACTAATTCGAATTTTCGTCAAAATCCGAGATTTTCACCTCAAGTGGACTCTAACAAAATTACAACACGATTTTCTCGAAAAATAACTAAATTCGGGCGGCAAAAAATGTATTATCACTGTTTAATGCTTACGAACAGAAGTACGTCCTTGCGCGCACTAGAGAGTAATACTGACCCCAGAATATACACGAAACATAAAATTAGAATTTCCGCCAAAAAAGTCAGATTCTAGCCCAAGCTGGACTTAGAAAATTTTCCACCTACGTTTCTACTGAAACAGAATTCTAAGTCTACAAACACAATTCTACCGTCTACTGGTAAAAACTAGAAACTATCACTCGCATCGACTGGAGAATCCTAATGACGCCCAGAACATACACATGACCCACGAATACAAATTATTACAGTTACGACTTTCCGACATTGACTTATGTCGGAAACTTATCCCAAATACTTAGAAATATTCCACGGACAAATAACATTTTACAACGCAACTTACTATCCCTTAAACTCCTTCACTTACTATAGTGACCGACCAATAGCCCTAAGTCCAGAGGATTTACTACACTCTAGCAACAACGCCTCTGACTTAGACTAATACAACAGGGAATAGCAAAGCTTAATGTACGCACTTAGCCTAATATGCAAGAAAATGCTAAACACTTTGATAAAAAAAAAATTTTTTAACGGGGATTGAATGTAAGGGAAAAAAAATTCATCTCTAGAACAACCGAAAATAAACGGAAATTACTTTATAAATTGAAGTATACTTAATTCAAAAATGCACTCGACTTAATCTTATAATTGTTCCTACCGGCTCGCCGTACCACACCTAGCCTAGAGGCCACACCATCTAGGTTCCAACAGAGCGACAACGCAGCTTTCAGCAACAATTATGACTAGGGACGACTCAACCTCCACTAAGTGTGCGATCACTTAGTTGTTGAATCGCTGCTAGGTAGGTTACTAGTCCGTCCCTCAGAGGCCGCAACGCCCTTCACGGATTTCCGTTTTTCCTAGCGTTTTGGGTCGTCTAATAACGCCCTCGGACTAATCTACTGGCGTCCCACAGATATATCCGCCCCCGACAGCCCTCAAGGAACTGCTGTTGAGAGTATGGCGGCTCCCAACACCTCTGAATTAATTGCAATGGGTCGAGTATGGTACCCAGTCCAATCAACTCGGAGCGGTCTCCTTTTCAATAAATCTATTTTAAACAGCCTAATCTTACTAACTAAAACCTTAATCATATCAGCCCGCATGACCCAAGATTCGCCAATCCCCACTCAAACGCACTGTTGTGGGGCGCACTGGCTAATCCTGGCCCGCGGCTGTCTCCTTAGCATCCGCGCACATGTTCGAACGGCTAGACGCGTGAGCCTTTCAACAATTTCAAACAAAATTGTTGAAACCACCGCTGTGCACCATTGTAACACGGGTTAAGGTTCCTCTCTCTACTTCTCTTCCTTCTTTGCCCTCTACCTGTATTCTTACTTTTTTCTCTACCAAGGGACTCCAAAACTTTTACCAAAACCAACTCCACGCCACGTGGTCCTAAGACGATTGACCGACTTAGGATTCTACACCCAGTATGACGTGACCTAGGCTTTGAGCAAAACTCTAGAGTCGCCTCTACGCTGCCACCACCAGACCAGCAACACCAAGCAATGATCGAGGTCTGGATCGATCACGCTAATTAATCAACCTTGGGGCTTGATCCCCACTATAACCGATGACCGTGGAACTTAAGAGTGTGAAATTAATTACACGGGAATGATTCGATGTTAGAATCGGCGCCAATCCAACTCTTCCTCGTGTGGACCACGTGACCAGGACAAGTATACACATAAAACACATGGAAATAATAAAAATGCAATTTATTAACTTAATTTAATTTATTAAAAGAAAAACTAAAACAAAATCTAAATATGTTCACTCCCTGTCACTTTAACACTCCCTACTTGACCTGAATGGCAATGAAGACTATTCTATAAATAACCATAGCAACTATACCTCTATGTTTTACCAGCTAAAGATGTTGGGCTGGTCTCGGGGAGAGGTAAGATGTTTGACCTCTTATCCCAGTTGCTCTTGTCTCCACACTGATCTGTCCTCGTCTGATCTAGCCCAGACTAGAACATTGTATCCTTCCGCCTAGTCAAAGTTTTACCAAGTTACTAGCCAGGTTTAAGTTATAACAATTAACCTCTGTTGTCCTTAATTGATCCAGACTGGTTGAATTATTTAACTGAAATTAAATTACACAAACATCTAACGGCAGAGCTGTTCCCGATCCCACAAAAATGGTTAATTGAACTTTGAGAAATAGTAGAACCTGTCAACCCTGATGACCTATGACCACCGGTCACTCCGCCTTACAAGTTAGATCTGATTCGTGACGTCACTGATGGTGACTTAAACTCAATAATTAGAATACTCTTGATATTGTATCCAGTACTATTATACAATTGCAATTTTAATGCAAAATGAATAAAGGCTAATTTTCTCTAAATTACTGAATACTATAGGATGGTTCATTATACGCAGCTATGAACAAAGCCTCGGTTATTTCCACAGCGAATTCCCCTGGGGTCCTGGTTCCCAGGTCACCATGCGGGCTCAGCTTCCCATTCTCTTTTGTCGATAAACCACTCTGGATAATTCTTACAACCAGCCTAGTTTGTTACACCACCACCCACCACCACCAGCTGCCACCCGCCACCACCAGCCGCCACCCACCACCACCCACCACCACCAGCCGCACCACCAGCCACCACCCACCACCACCAGCCGCCACCCACCACCACCAGCCGCCACCCGCCACCACCCACCACCACCCGCCACCACCCACCACCACCAGCCGCCACCACCCAAAACCGCCACCACCCTCCACCACCTACCACCACCAGCCACTACCAGCCGCCACCCGCCACCACCCACTGCCACCAGCCGCCACCACCCACCACCGCCACCACCCACCACCACCACCCACCACCCACCACCACCACCACCGCCACCCACCACCACCAGCCGCCACCCGCCACCACCCACCACCACCAGCCGCCACCAGCCGCCGCCACCCACCACCGCCACCACCCACCACCGCCATCACCCACCACCACCCACCACCGCCACCACCCACCACCGCCATCACCCACCACCACCCACCACCAGCCACCACCCACTACCACCAGCCGCCACCCACCACCACCAGTCGCCACCCGCCACCACCCACCACCACCAGCCGCCACCACCCACCACCGCCACCACCCACCACCACCACCCACCACCCACCACCACCACCACCGCCACCCACCACCACCAGCCGCCACCCGCCACCACCCACCACCACCAGCCGCCACCAGCCGCCGCCACCCACCACCGCCACCACCCACCACCGCCATCACCCACCACCACCAGCCACCACCCACTACCACCAGCCGTCACGCACCACCACCAGCCGCCACCCGCCACCACCTGCCGCCACCCGCCGCCACCACCCACTACCACCCACCACCACCAGCCACCACCCACTACCACCAGCCACCACGCACCACCACCAGCCACCACGCACCACCACCTGCCGCCACCCGCCGCCACCACCCACTACCCACCACCGCCACCACCCACAACCGCCATCACCCACCACCACCCACCACCAGCCACCACCCACTACCACCAGCCGCCACCCACCACCACCAGTCGCCACCCGCCACCACCCACCACCACCAGCCGCCACCACCCACCACCGCCCACCACCCACCACCATCCACCCACCACCACCCTCCACCACCTACCACCACCAGCCACCACCAGCCGCCACCCGCCACCACCCACCGCCACCAGCTGCCACCACCCACCACCGCCACCACCACCACCACCAGCCACCACCCACCACCACCACCACCGCCACCCACCACCACCAGCCGCCACCCGCCACCACCCACCACCACCAGCCGCCACCAGCCGCCGCCACCCACCACCGCCACCACCCACCACCGCCATCACCCACCACCACCAGCCCACCACCCACTACCACCAGCCGCCACGCACCACCACCAGCCGGCCACCCGCCACCACCTGCCGCCACCCGCCGCCACCACCCACTTCCACCCACCACCACCAGCCACCACCCACTACCACCAGCCACCACGCACCAACACCTGCCGCCACCCGCCGCCACCACCACCTACCACCCACCACCACCACCCACCACCACCAGCCACCACGCACCACCACCAGCCGCCACGCACCACCACCTGCCGCCACCCGCCGCCACCACCCACCACCACCAGCCACCACCCACCACCACCAGCCGCCACCCACCACCACCAGCCACCACCCACCACCACCAGCCGCCACCCACCACCACCCACTACCACCCACCACCACCAGCCACCACCACCAGCCACCACGCACCACCACCAGCCACCACCACCAGCCACCACGCACCACCACCAGCCACCATGCACCACCACCAGCCACCACCACCACCCACCACGCACCACCACCAGCCACCATGCACCACCACAAGCCACCACGCACCACCACCACCCACCACCACCACCCACCACCACCAGCCGCCACCCGCCACCACCAGCCGCCACCCGCCACCACCCACCACCACCCATCACCACCAGCCGCCACCCACCGCCACCAGCCGCCACCACCGCCACCACCGACCACCACCAGCCGCCACCCACCACCACCAGCCGCCACCACCCATTACCAGCCGCCACCACCGCCACCACCCACCACCACCACCAGCCGCCACCCGCCACCACCCCACCACCACCCACCACCACCAGCCGCCACCCACCACCACCAGCCGCCACGCCACCGCCGCTCGCCACCGCCGCCACCCACCACCACCAGCCGCCACCCGCCACCACCCACCACCACCAGCCGCCACCCGCCACCACCCACCACCACCAGCCACCACCCACCACCACCAGCCGCCACCACCCACCACCCACCACCACCAGCCGCCACCCACCAACACCAGCCGCCACCCACCACCACCAGCCGCCACCCACCACCACCAGCCGCCACCCGCCACCACCAGCCGCCACCCACCACCACCCACCACCACCAGCCGCCACCACCAGCTACCACCCACCACCACCAGCCGCCACCCACCACCACCAGCCGCCACCCGCCACCACCCACCACCACCCGCCACCACCCACCACCACCAGCCGCCACCACCCAAAACCGCCACCACCCTCCACCACCTACCACCACCAGCCACGACCAGCCGCCACCCGCCAACACCCACCGCCACCAGCCGCCACCACCCACCACCGCCACCACCCACCACCACCACCCACCACCCACCACCACCACCACCCACCACCACCAGCCGCCACCCGCCACCACCCACCACCACCAGCCGCCACCAGCCGCCGCCACCCACCACCGCCACCACCCACCACCGCCATCACCCACCACCACCCACCACCGCCACCACCCCACCACCGCCATCACCCACCACCACCCACCACCAGCCACCACCCAGTACCACCAGCCGCCACCCTCCACCACCAGTCGCCACCCGCCACCACCCACCACCACCAGCCGCCACCACCCACCACCGCCACCACCCACCACCATCCACCACCACCACCCTCCACCACCTACCACCACCAGCCACCACCAGCCACCACCAGCCGCCACCCGCCACCACCCACCGCCACCAGCCGCCACCACCCACCACCGCCACCACCCACCACCACCAGCCACCACCCACCACCACCACCACCGCCACCCACCACCACCAGCCGCCACCCGCCACCACCCACCACCACCAGCCGCCACCAGTCGCCGCCACCCACCACCGCCACCACCCACCACCGCCATCACCCACCACCACCAGCCACCACCCACTACCACCAGCCGCCACGCACCACCACCAGCCGCCACCCGCCACCACCTGCCGCCAACCGCCGCCACCACCCACTACCACCCACCACCACCAGCCACCACCCACTACCACCAGCCACCACGCACCACCACCAGCCACCACGCACCACCACCTGCCGCCACCCGCCGCCACCACCCACTACCACCCACCACCACCACCCACCACCACCAGCCACCACGCACCACCACCAGCCGCCACGCACCACCACCTGCCGCCACCCGCCGCCACCACCCACCACCACCAGCCACCACCCACCACCACCAGCCGCCACCCACTACCACCAGCCACCACCCACCACCACCAGCCGCCACCCACCCCCACCAGCGACCACAAGTCGCCACCCACCACCACCACTTTCTGGCGTCAGCCAGAAAAATGATCGGATGGATTACGAGAACTTTCGA
Organism: Procambarus clarkii; assembly: GCF_040958095.1. Taxonomy (NCBI): domain Eukaryota; kingdom Metazoa; phylum Arthropoda; class Malacostraca; order Decapoda; family Cambaridae; genus Procambarus; species Procambarus clarkii. The sequence continues at coordinate 3,164,629 of NC_091155.1, forward strand.
ATCCAGGGATCCCATCACAATGGTTGTACTCTTCAAGTCACTTGTGTTGTCCCGTCTTGAGTACTGCTCAGTACTCACTTCCCCCTTCAGAGCAGGAGAGATTGCTGAAATAGAGGGAATACAGAGAACATATACGGCACGCATAGACGAGATAAAACACCTAAATTATTGGGATCGTCTCAAAGCTCTCCAAATGTACTCTCTAGAAAGGAGACGAGAGAGATACCAAATAATATACACATGGAAAATACTGGAGGGTCAGGTCCCAAATCTGCACAGTAAAATAACAACGTACTGGAGTGAACGATATGGAAGAAAATGCAAGATTGAACCTGTGAAGAGCAGAGCTGCCATAGGCACAATCAGAGAGCACTGTATAATTATCAGAGGTCCGCGGTTGTTCAACGTCCTCCCAGCGAGCATAAGAAATATTGCCGGAACAACCGTGGACATCTTCAAGAGAAAACTGGACGGTTTTCTAAGAGAAGTTCCGGATCAGCCGGGCTGTGGTGGGTACGTGGCCCTGCGGGCCGCTCCAAGCAAACAGCCTGGTGGACCAAACTCTCACAAGTCGAGCCTGGCCTCGGGCCGGGCTTGGGGAGTAGAAGAACTCCGGAGAACCCCACCAACCAGGTATCAACCAGGTATCAACCAGGTACCCACCACCACCAGCCACCACCACCCACCACCACCAGCCACCACCACCAGCCGCCACCACCCAAAACCGCCACCACCCTCCACCACCTACCACCACCAGCCACCACCAGCCGCCACCCGCCACCACCCACCGCCACCAGCCGCCACCAACCCACCACCGCCACCACCCACCACCACCACCCACCACCCACCACCACCACCACCGCCACCCACCACCAACCAGCCGCCACCCGCCACCACCCACCACCACCAGCCGCCGCCACCCACCACCGCCACCACCCACCACCGCCATCACCCCACCACCATCCACCACCAGCCACCACCCACTACCACCAGCCGCCACCCACCACCACCAGTCGCCACCCGCCACCACCCACCACCGCCACCACCCACCACCATCCACCACCACCACCCTCCACCACCTACCACCACCAGCCACCACCAGCCGCCACCCGCCACCACCCACCGCCACCAGACGCCACCACCCACCACCGCCACCACCCACCACCACCAGCCACCACCTACCACCACCACCACCGCCACCCACCACCACCAGCCGCCACCAGCCGCCGCCACCCACCACCCGCCACCACCCACCACCGCCATCACCCACCACCACCAGCCCCACCCACTACCACCAGCTGCCACGCACCACCACCAGCCGCCACCCCGCCACCACCTGCCGCCACCCGCCGCCACCACCCACTACACCCACCACCACCAGCCACCACCCACTACCACCAGCCACCACGCACCACCACCAGCCACCATGCACCACCACCTGCCGCCACCCGCCGCCACCACCCACTACCACCCACCACCTCCACCCACCACCACCAGCCACCACGCACCACCACCAGCCGCCACGCACCACCACCTGCCGCCACCCGCCGCCACAACCCACCACCAACAGCCGCCACCCACCACCACCAGCCGCCACCTACCACCACCAGCCACCACCCACCACCACCAGCCGCCACCCACCACCACCCACTTCCACCAACCACCACCAGCCACCACCCACCACCACTAGCCACCACGCACCACCACCAGCCACCACCACCAGCTACCACGCACCACCACCAGCCACCACCACCACTCACCACGCACCACCACCAGCCACCACCACGCACCACCACCACGCACCACCACCACCCACCACCACCACCCACCACCACCAGCCGCCACCCGCCACCACCAGCTGCCACCCGCCACCACCCACCACCACCCACCACCACCAGCCGCCACCCACCGCCACCAGCCGCCACCACCGCCACCACCCACCACCACCAGCCGCCCACCCACCACCACCAGCCGCCACCACCCACCACCAGCCGCCACCACCGCCACCACCCACCACCACCACCCACCAACCAACCAGCTGCCACCCGCCACCACCAGCCGCCACCCCGCACCACCCACCACCACCAGCCGCCACCACCCAAAACCGCCACCACCCCACCACCTACCACCACCAGCCACCACAGCCGCCACCCGCCACCACCCACCGCCACCAGCCGCCACCACCCACCACCGCCACCACCCACCACCACCACCCACCACCCCACCACCACCACCCACCACCACCACCACCACCACCACCGCCACCCACCACCACCGCCGCCACCCCCTCCACCCACCACTACCAGCCGCCACAGCCGCCGCCACCCACCACCGCCACCACCCACCACCGCCATCACCCACCACCACCCACCACCGCCACCACCCACCACCGCCATCACCACCACCACCCACCACCAGCCACCACCCACTACCACCAGCCGCCACCCACCACCACCAGTTGCCACCCGCCACCACCACCACCACCAGCCGCCACCACCCACCCCGCCACCACCCACCACCATCCACCACCACCACCCTCCACAACCTACCACCACCAGCCACCACCAGCCGCCACCCGCCACCACCCACCACCAGCCGCCACCACCCACCACCGCCACACCCACCCCCACCACCAGCCACCACCCACCACCACCACCACCGCCACCCACCACCACCAGCCGCCACCCGCCACCACCCACCACCCCAGCCGCGCACCCACCACGCCACCACCCACCACCGCCATCACCCACCACCACCCACCACCAGCCCACCCACTACCACCAGCCGCCATCCACCACCACCAGTCGCACCCGCCACCACCCACCACCACCAGCCGCCACCACCCACCACCGCCACACCCACCACCATCCACCACCACCTACCACCACCATCCACCACCCAGCCGCCATCCGCCACCACCCACCGCCACAGCTGCCACCACCCACCACCGCCACCACCCACCACCACCAGCCCACCACCCACCACCACCACCACCGCCACCCACCACCACCAGCCGCCACCAGCCGCCGCCACCCACCACCGCCACCACCCACCACCGCCATCACCCACCACCACCAGCCACCACCCACTACCACCAGCTGCCACGCACCACCACCAGCCGCCACCCGCCACCACCTGCCGCCACCCGCCGCCACCACCCACTACCACCCCCACCACCAGCCACCACCCACTACCACCAGCCACCACGCACCACCACCAGCCACCATGCACCACCACCTGCCGCCACCCCGCCGCCACCACCCACTACCACCCACCACCTCCACCCACCACCACCAGCCACCACGCACCACCACAGCCGCCACGCACCACCACCTGCCGCCACCCGCCGCCACCACCCACCACCAACAGCCGCCACCCACCACCACCAGCCGCCACCCACCACCACCAGCCACCACCCACCACCACCAGCCGCCACCCACCACCACCCACTACCACCAACCACCACCAGCCACCACCCACCACAACAGCCACACGCACCACCACCAGCCACCACCACCAGCTACCACGCACCACCACCATCCACCACCACCACCCACCACGCACCACCACCAGCCACCACCACGCACCACCACCAGCTCCACCACGCACCACCACCACCCACCACCACCACCCACCACCCCAGCCGCCACCCGCCACCACCAGCTGCCACCCGCCACCACCCACACCACCCACCACCACCACCACCACCAGCCGCCACCCACCGCCACCAGCCGCCACCACCGCCACCACCCACCACCACCACCGCCCCCCACCACCACCAGCCGCCACCACCCACCACCAGCCGCCACCACCCACCACCAGCCGCCACCACCGCCACCACCCACCACCACCACCCACCACCACCAGCTGCCACCCCACCACCAGCCGCCACCCGCCACCCGCCACCCCCACCACCACCAGCCGCCACCACCCAAAACTGCCACCACCCACCACCACCTACCACCACCAGCCACCACCAGCCGCCACCCGCCACCACCACCCACCGCCACCAGCCGCCACACCCACCACCGCCACCACCCACCACCACCACCCACCACCCCACACCACCACCACCGCCACCACCACCACCAGCCGCCACCCGCCACCACCCACCACTACCAGCCGCCACCAGCCGCCGCCACCCCACCACCGCCACCACCCCCCACCGCCATCACCCACCACCACCCACCACCGCCACCACCCACCACCGCCATCACCCACCACCACCCACCACCAGCCATCACCCACTACCACCTAGCCGCCACCACACCACCAGTTGCCACCCGCCACCACCCACCACCACCAGCCGCCACCACCCACCACCGCCACCACCCACCACCATCCACCACCACCACCCTCCACCACCTACCACACCAGCCACCACCACCGCCGCCACCCCACCACCCACCGCCACCAGCCGCCACCACCCACCACCGCCACACCCACCACCACCAGCCACCACCCACCCCACCACCACCGCCACCCACCACCACCAGCCGCCACCCCACCACCCACCACCACCAGCCGCCGCACCCACCACCGCCACCACCCACCACCGCCACCACCCACCACCGCCATCACCCACCACCACCAGCCACCACCCACTACCACCAGATGCCACGCACCACCACCAGCCGCCACCCGCCACCACCTGCCGCCACCCGCCGCCACACTCACTACCACCCACCACCACCAGCTACCACCCACTACCACCAGCCACCACGCACCACCACCAGCCACCACCGCACCACCACCTGCCGCCACCCGCCGCCACCACCCACTACCACCCACCACCACCACCCACCACCACCAGCCACCACGCACCACCACCAGCCGCCACGCACCACCACCTGCCACCACCCGCCGCCACCACCCACCACCACCAGCCACCACCCACCACCACCAGCCGCCACCCACCACCACCAGCCACCACCCACCACCACCAGCCGCCACCCACCACCACCCACTACCACCCCCACCACCAGCTACCACCCACCACCACCAGCCACCACGCACCACCACCAGCCACCACCACCAGCCACCACGCACCACCACCAGGCCACCACCACCACCCACCACGCACCACCACCAGCCACCACCACCAGCCACCACGCACCACCACCAGCCACCACCACCAGCCACCACACACCACCACCAGCCACCACCACCACCCACCACGCACCACCACCAGCCACCACCACCAGCCACCACGCACCACCACCACCCACCACCACCACCCACCACAACCAGCCGCCACCCGCCACCACCAGCCGCCACCCGCCACCACCCACCACCACCCACCACCACCAGCCGCCACCCACCGCCACCAGCCGCCACCACCGCCACCATCCACCACCACCAGCCGCCACCCACCACCACCAGCCGCCACCACCAACCACCAGCCGCCACCACCGCCACCACCCACCACCACCAGCCGCCACCCACCACCACCAGCCGCCACGCCACCGCCGCTCGCCACCACCAGCCGCCACCGCCGCCACCCACCACCACCAGCCGCCACCCGCCACCACCCAACACCACCAGCCACCACCCACCACCACCAGCCGCCACCACCCACCACCACCAGCCACCACCCACCACCACCAGCCGCCACCCACCACCACCAGCCGCCACCCGCCACCACTAGCCGCCACCCACCACCACCCACCACCACCAGCCGCCACCACCAGCCACCACCCACCACCACCAGCCGCCACCCACCACCACCAGCCGCCACCCGCCACCACCCACCACCACCCGCCACCCACCCACCACCACCAGCCGCCACCCGCCACCACTAGCCGCCACCCGCCACCACCCACCACCACCAGCCGCCACCACCAGCCACCACCCACCACCACCCACCACCACCCACCCCCACCAGCCACCACCAGCCACCACCCACCACCACCAGCCACCACCCACCACCACCAGCCGCCACCCGCCACCACTAGCCGCCACCCGCCACCACCCACCACCACCAGCCGCCACCACCAGCCACCACCCACCACCACCCACCACCACCCACCACCACCAGCCGCCACCCGCCACCACCCAACACCACCAGCCACCACCCACCACCACCAGCCGCCACCACCCACCACCACCAGCCACCACCCACCACCACCAGCCGCCACCCACCACCACCAGCCGCCACCCGCCACCACTAGCCGCCACCCACCACCACCCACCACCACCAGCCGCCACCACCAGCCACCACCCACCACCACCAGCCGCCACCCACCACCACCAGCCGCCACCCGCCACCACCCACCACCACCCGCCACCACCCACCACCACCAGCCGCCACCCGCCACCACTAGCCGCCACCCGCCACCACCAGCCACCACCAGCCGCCACCACCAGCCACCACCAGCCACCATCAGCCACCACCAGCCGCCACCAGCCACCACCAGCCGCCACCGCCCGCCACCACCAGCCGCCACCGCCCGCCACCACCAGCCACCACCAGCCGCCACCGCCCCGCCACCACCAGCCGCCACCGCCCGCGACCACCAGCCGCCACCACTAGCCGCCACCGCCCGCCACCACCAGCCGCCACCACCAGCCGCCACCGCCCCGCCACCACCAGCCACCACCAGCCACCACCAGCCGCCACCGCCCGCCACCACCAGCCACCACCAGCCACCACCAGCTGCCACCGCCCGCCACCACCAGCCACCACCAGCCGCCACCACCAGCCGCCACCGCCCGCCACCACCAGCCACCACCAGCTGCCACCGCCCGCCACCACCAGCCACCACCAGCCGCCACCACCAGCCACCACCAGCCACCACCAGCCGCCACCAGCCGCCACCAGCCGCCACCACCCGCCACCACCAGCCGCCACCACCAGCCACCACCAGCCACCATCAGCCACCACCAGCCGCCACCAGCCACCACCAGCCGCCACCGCCCGCCACCACCAGCCGCCACCGCCCGCCACCACCAGCCACCACCAGCCGCCACCGCCCGCCACCACCAGCCGCCACCGCCCGCCACCACCAGCCGCCACCACTAGCCGCCACCGCCCGCCACCACCAGCCGCCACCACCAGCCGCCACCGCCCGCCACCACCAGCCACCACCAGCCGCCACCGCCCGCCACCACCAGCCGCCACCACCAGCCGCCACCGCCCGCCACCACCAGCCACCACCAGCCGCCACCGCCCGCCACCACCAGCCGCCACCGCCCGCCACCACCAGCCGCCACCGCCCGCCACCGCCAGCCGCCACCGCCAGCCGCCGCCACCAGCTGCCACCACCAGCCGCCACCACCGCCACCATCGCCACCACCAGCCGCCACCACCGCCACCGCCCGCTACCAGCTGCCACCGCCAGCCGCCACCACCAGCCGCCGCCACCAGCCGCCACCACCAGCCGCCACCACCGCTATCATCGCCACCACCAGCCGCCACCACCGCCATCATCGCCACCACCAGCCGCCACCACCGCCACCACCGCCACCGCCCGCCACCAGCTGCCACCACCAGCCGCCACCACCGCCACCACCGCCACCGCCCGCCACCAGCTGCCACCACCAGCCGCCATCAGTCACCGCCCGTTGCTACAGTCGCCACCGCAAGCCGCCACCGCCAGCCGCCACCAGCCCCCACCACCGCCGATCGCAACCACTCACCACAGCCGCCACCACCCATCACAGCCGCCCGCCACCGCCCACCACCACCCACCACTACCGCCCGCCACCACCGCCACCGCCGCCGCTGTCCGCCACCGCCAGACACAGCCGCCAGTGTCCGCCACCGCCACCACTGTCCGCTACCGCCACCACTGTCCGCCACCGCCACCACTGTCCGCCACCGCCACCACTGTCCGCCACCGCCACCACTGTCCACCACCGCCGCCACTGTCCGCCACCGCCACCACTGTCCGCCACCGCCACCACTGTCCGCCACCGCCGCCACTGTCCGGTACCGCCGCCACTGTCCGCCACCGCCACCACTGTCCGCCACCGCCACCACTGTCCACCACCGCCGCCACTGTCCGCCACCGCCACCACTGTCCGCCACCGCCACCACTGTCCGCCACCGCCACCACTGTCCACCACCGCCACCACTGTCCGCCACCGCCACCACTGTCCGCCACCGCCACCACTGTCCGCCACCGCCACCACTGTCCGCCACCGCCACCACTGTCCGCTACCGCCACCACTGTCCGCCACCGCCACCACTGTCCGCCACCGCCACCACTGTCCACCACCGCCGCCACTGTCCGCCACCGCCACCACTGTCCGCCACCGCCACCACTGTCCGCCACCGCCGCCACTGTCCGCCACCGCCACCACTGTACGTCACCGCCACCACTGTCCGCCACCGCCGCCACTGTCCGCCACCGCCGCCACTGTCCGCCACCGCCGCCACTGTCCGCCCGCCGCCACTGTCCGCCACCGCCACCACTGTACGCCACCGCCACCACTGTCCGCCACCGCCACCACTGTCCGCCACCGCCATCACTGTCCGCCACCGCCGCCACTGTCCGGTACCACCGCCACTGTCCGCCCGCCGCCACTGTCCGCCACCGCCACCACTGTCCTCCACCGCCACCACTGTCCGCCACCGCCACCACTGTCCGCCCGCCGCCACTGTCCGCCCGCCGCCACTGTACGCCACCGCCACCACTGTCCGCCCGCCGCCACTGTCCGCCACCGCCACCACTGTCCGCCACCGCCGCCACTGTCCGGTACCGCCGCCACTGTCCGCCCGCCGCCACTGTCCGCCACCGCCACCACTGTACGCCACCGCCACCACTGTCCGCCACCGCCGCCACTGTCCGCCACCGCCACCACTGTCCGCCACCGCCACCACTGTCCGCCACCGCCACCACTGTCCGCCACCGCCACCACTGTCCGCCACCGCCACCACTGTACGCCACCGCCACCACTGTATGCCACCGCCACCACTGTCCGCCACCGCCACCACTGTCCGCCCGCCGCCACCACTGTCCGCCCGCCGCCAATGTCCGCCCGCCGCCACTGTCCACCACCGCCGCCACTGTCCGCCACAGCCGCCACTGTCCGCCCGCCGCCACCGCCACCACTGTCCGCCCGCCGCCACTGTCCACCACCGCCGCCACAGCCGCCACTGTCCGCCCGCCGCCACTATCCGCCACCGCCGCCACTATCCGCCACCGCCGCCACTGTCCGCCACAGCCGCCACTCTCCGCCGTACAGCCTCCCCTCTCTCCATTAGTAAATAATTATAAATGTTAGTAAATAATAAAAGAAATATAAATTATTAGATTTTTTTTACCCTTAAATTGGTTTTAATATTTAAATTGAAAATAATAATATAATATAAATTAAATTTAATAAAAATAATAATATAATATAAAATAATATAATTTAATTTCAAGAAATTTAACTTTAAACACAAAGATGTGAAAAGGGTTCAGATAATAGGCTTAAACCTTTCATAAGCGATTCATATTGGTATATGAATGGATTATGAATGATTCATGTTAGGATTGTAAAGTTGCCACAACATCTCAAATTAGTGTTAGATACGTAGGTTTTGGTTATAAATTTTGAAAACCTATTTAAGTCCACACACAAATTCGTATCTGATACGATAAAACAAACGTTTCCAATCCTTTCAAATACTTTCCAGATATGTTGTGGCAACCTTAAATTGTTTGCTGGGATCAGATCAAGCATAGCTGGTTCATCCTCTCTTCTCCTTCTTGTCGGTTCCTTGATGTGTTGGCTTAGAAAGTTTCTTGTTGCTACGTCCAGCAGCTTAGCTCTCCAAGTGTCGGGTCCTCCATGTGGGTCTCTGCTCTCCCAATCTATCTTCCCGTGGTTGAAGTCTCTCATGATTAGTAGACTGGATCCGTTTCTGCTAACTACAGAAGCTGCTCTCTCTATTATATTGATGGTGGCCAAGTTGTTTGCATCCTGTACACCAGATGCGTAATGCTCCTGGCAGTATGGGCTCGAATCACCTCTAGGGTGCGGAAGTTTCAATTGCATATATGCCTGGGGACCATTCAGGCTTGTTCACATTTGTGTTGCTCACGTGGCCCCGCAAAGTGAAGTTTTTTAATAAAATAACTATACCCAAGATTACCATCAAAGTGCCATCGGGATGATGGGCAAATAGCATCGGCTACCATCATCTTTTGTACAGTCTGATGGTCGAGTGGTTAAGGTCTTCTGTACACCAGTTGCATAATGCTCCTAGCAGTATGGGTTCAAGTCACTTCTGGGGTGTGGAGTTTTCAGTTTATATATATATATATATATATATATATATATATATATATATATATATATATATATATATAATAATTATATTTTGTGTGTATATATACACATACACATAATATGTCTGTGTATCGAAGAGCTGTGGTCAAATCTTACACGAGACGGTTCAACAAAGCTTGTTTCCTGATTGTCAAAACCCTGTATGTCGGTTGGCTATGATGTATTTATTAGATTAAGTTAGTGTGTGTTACACTAGCTTGGGTTATGTTGTTTTGGGTTGGATTAGGTAATGTAGGTTGTAAAATGTGTTTGCGAACCATCTTGGAGTCACTGTGACTAGAATCCAGACGAATGTTGGATAAAACATATAAGCTTGTATTCAGTATTGTCAACGAAAAGAGTAATGCGTGCATATTAATTTAACACAAATGAGAGTGCAACCTCTCGTTTAACACGTACATCAGCTTCGCTCTTTACAGTAACCTCTTTGTCTGACCTCAAACGATGTCTCTGAATTAGCGTTGTCAATAGAAAATTGAGGGCCAAGTAACACTTTAGTCAAATGAAATCGTATACTTATCTCGCTCTTTTTATAACGAGTGTCTCTGTTTCAGATTGAGATGCAATACCTAGCAAGTGGGAGGATCCGCGCCTACGTGCAAGTAAGATTAGCTCCTTGTTTGTTGAATTATTGTTAGTTGGAAGGAGACTTCAGGTGTGGTTAAATTGTATATTCATGTCATGTATATGACAGGTAAAGCGTATATAATTCTCAGTCGTACAGGTGAACACACACTTTCATCACAAATACAACATGACATCACACTCACATACGCAAGAAGACTACAATAAGTGGAGACTCACACACACAACAGGATTCGTGCGCGCTTTACACGACCAAACATCGACAACATGGCATTATTAATTCACTTGAAGCAAGACGGTAGATAAAATACACCCAGAAAATCTTCAACCACTTGAAAGATTCTCATCGAAGACTTTCCAGAAGTGACAGCACATGGCGGGGTAATACGGGTGGTGTAATACTGGTGGTGTAATACTGGTGGGGTAATACGGGTGGTGTAATACTGGTGGTGTAATACTGGTGGTGTAATACGGGTGGTGTAATACGGGTGGTGTAATACGGGTGGTGTAATACTGGTGGTGTAATACTGGTGGTGTAATACGGGTGGTGTAATACGGGTGGTGTAATACGGGTGGTGTAATACTGGTGGTGTAATACTGGTGGTGTAATACTGGTGGGGTAATACGGGTGGTGTAATACTGGTGGTGTAATACTGGTGGGGTAATACTGGTGGTGTAATACGGGTGGTGTAATACTGGTGGTGTAATACTGGTGGGGTAATACTGGTGGGGTAATACTGGTGGTGTAATACGGGTGGTGTAATACTGGTGGTGTAATACTGGTGGTGTAATACTGGTGGGGTAATACTGGTGGTGTAATACTGGTGGTGTAATATGGGTGGTGTAATACTGGTGGTGTAATACTGGTGGGGTAATACTGGTGGGGTAATACTGGTGGTGTAATACTGGTGGTGTAATACTGGTGGTGTAATACGGGTGGTGTAATATTGGTGGTGTAATATTGGTGGTGTAATACTGGTGGTGTAATACTGGTGGTGTAATACTGGTGGTGTAATACGGGTGGTGTAATATTGGTGGTGTAATATTGGTGGTGTAATACTGGTGGTGTAATACTGGTGGGGTAATACTGGTGGTGTAATACTGGTGGTGTAATACGGGTGGTGTAATACTGGTGGTGTAATACTGGTAGGGTAATACTGGTGGGGTAATACTGGTGGTGTAATACTGGTGGTGTAATACTGGTGGTGTAATACTGGTGGTGTAATACGGGTGGTGTAATATTGGTGGTGTAATATTGGTGGTGTAATACTGGTGGTGTAATACTGGTGGTGTAATACTGGTGGTGTAATACGGGTGGTGTAATATTGGTGGTGTAATATTGGTGGTGTAATACTGGTGGTGTAATACTGGTGGTGTAATACTGGTGGGGTAATACTGGTGGTGTAATATTGGTGGTGTAATACTGGTGGTGTAATACTGGTGGTGTAATACTGGTGGTGTAATACTGGTGGTGTAATACTGGTGGGGTAATACTGGTGGTGTAATACTGGTGGGGTAATACTGGTGGTGTAATACTGGTGGTGTAATACTGGTGGGGTAATACTGGTGGGGTAATACTGGTGGGGTAATACTGGTGGTGTAATACTGGTGGTGTAATACTGGTGGGGTAATACTGGTGGTGTAATACTGGTGGTGTAATACTGGTGGGGTAATACTGGTGGTGTAATACTGGTGGTGTAATACTGGTGGGGTAATACTGGTGGTGTAATACTGGTGGTGTAATACTGGTGGGGTAATACTGGTGGGGTAATACTGGTGGGGTAATACTGGTGGTGTAATACTGGTGGTGTAATACGGGTGGTGTAATACTGGTGGTGTAATACTGGTGGTGTAATACTGGTGGTGTAATACTGGTGGGGTAATACTGGTGGTGTAATACTGGTGGTGTAATACGGGTGGTGTAATACGGGTGGTGTAATACTGGTGGTATAATACTGGTGGGGTAATACGGGTGGGGTAATACTGGTGGGGTAATACTGGTGGGGTAATACTGGTGGGGTAATACTGGTGGTGTAATACCGGTGGTGTAATACTGGTGGGGTAATACGGGTGGGGTAATACTGGTGGGGTAATACTGGTGGGGTAATACTGGTGGGGTAATACTGGTGGTGTAATACTGGTGGTGTAATACGGGTGGTGTAATACTGGTGGTGTAATACTGGTGGGGTAATACTGGTGGGGTAATACGGGTGGGGTAATACTGGTGGGGTAATACTGGTGGGGTAATACTGGTGGGGTAATACTGGTAGGGTAATACTGGTGGTGTAATACTGGTGTAATACGGGTGGGGTAATACTGGTGGTGTAATACGGGTGGGGTAATACTGGTGGTGTAATACGGGTGGGGTAATACTGGTGGTGTAATACTGGTGGTGTAATACGGGTGGGGTAATACTGGTGGTGTAATATGGGTGGGGTAATACTGGTGGTGTAATACGGGTGGGGTAATACTGGTGGTGTAATACTGGTGGTGTAATACGGGTGGGGTAATACTGGTGGGGTAATACTGGTGGTGTAATACTGGTGGTGTAATACTGGTGGGGTAATACTGGTGGGGTAATACTGGTGGGGTAATACGGGTGGTGTAATACTGGTAGGGTAATACTGGTGGTGTAATACTGGTGGGGTAATACTGGTGGTGTAATACTGGTGGGGTAATACTGGTGGGGTAATACTGGTGGGGTAATACTGGTGGGGTAATACTGGTGGTGTAATACTGGTGGGGTAATACTGGTGGGGTAATACTGGTGGGGTAATACTGGTGGTGTAATATGGGTGGGGTAATACTGGTGGTGTAATACGGGTGGGGTAATACTGGTGGTGTAATACTGGTGGTGTAATACGGGTGGGGTAATACTGGTGGGGTAATACTGGTGGTGTAATACTGGTGGTGTAATACTGGTGGGGTAATACTGGTGGTGTAATACTGGTGGGGTAATACTGGTGGTGTAATACCGGTGGTGTAATACTGGTGGGGTAATACGGGTGGGGTAATACTGGTGGGGTAATACTGGTGGGGTAATACTGGTGGGGTAATACTGGTGGTGTAATACTGGTGGTGTAATACGGGTGGTGTAATACTGGTGGTGTAATACTGGTGGGGTAATACTGGTGGGGTAATACGGGTGGGGTAATACTGGTGGGGTAATACTGGTGGGGTAATACTGGTGGGGTAATACTGGTAGGGTAATACTGGTGGTGTAATACTGGTGTAATACGGGTGGGGTAATACTGGTGGTGTAATACGGGTGGGGTAATACTGGTGGTGTAATACGGGTGGGGTAATACTGGTGGTGTAATACTGGTGGTGTAATACGGGTGGGGTAATACTGGTGGTGTAATATGGGTGGGGTAATACTGGTGGTGTAATACGGGTGGGGTAATACTGGTGGTGTAATACTGGTGGTGTAATACGGGTGGGGTAATACTGGTGGGGTAATACTGGTGGTGTAATACTGGTGGTGTAATACTGGTGGGGTAATACTGGTGGGGTAATACTGGTGGGGTAATACGGGTGGTGTAATACTGGTAGGGTAATACTGGTGGTGTAATACTGGTGGGGTAATACTGGTGGTGTAATACTGGTGGGGTAATACTGGTGGGGTAATACTGGTGGGGTAATACTGGTGGGGTAATACTGGTGGTGTAATACTGGTGGGGTAATACTGGTGGGGTAATACTGGTGGGGTAATACTGGTGGTGTAATATGGGTGGGGTAATACTGGTGGTGTAATACGGGTGGGGTAATACTGGTGGTGTAATACTGGTGGTGTAATACGGGTGGGGTAATACTGGTGGGGTAATACTGGTGGTGTAATACTGGTGGTGTAATACTGGTGGGGTAATACTGGTGGTGTAATACGGGTGGGGTAATACTGGTGGTGTAATATGGGTGGGGTAATACTGGTGGTGTAATACGGGTGGGGTAATACTGGTGGTGTAATACTGGTGGTGTAATACGGGTGGGGTAATACTGGTGGGGTAATACTGGTGGTGTAATACTGGTGGTGTAATACTGGTGGGGTAATACTGGTGGGGTAATACTGGTGGGGTAATACGGGTGGTGTAATACTGGTAGGGTAATACTGGTGGTGTAATACTGGTGGGGTAATACTGGTGGTGTAATACTGGTGGGGTAATACTGGTGGGGTAATACTGGTGGGGTAATACTGGTGGGGTAATACTGGTGGTGTAATACTGGTGGTGTAATACTGGTGGGGTAATACTGGTGGGGTAATACTGGTGGGGTAATACTGGTGGGGTAATACTGGTGGGGTAATACTGGTGGTGTAATACTGGTGGTGTAATACTGGTGGGGTAATACTGGTGGGGTAATACTGGTGGGGTAATACGGGTGGTGTAATACTGGTAGGGTAATACTGGTGGTGTAATACTGGTGGGGTAATACTGGTGGTGTAATACTGGTGGGGTAATACTGGTGGGGTAATACTGGTGGGGTAATACTGGTGGGGTAATACGGGTGGTGTAATACTGGTGGGGTAATACTGGTGGGTAATACTGGTGGGGTAATACGGGTGGTGTAATACTGGTAGGGTAATACTGGTGGTGTAATACTGGTGGGGTAATACTGGTGGTGTAATACTGGTGGGGTAATACTGGTGGGGTAATACTGGTGGGGTAATACTGGTGGTGTAATATGGGTGGGGTAATACTGGTGGTGTAATACGGGTGGGGTAATACTGGTGGTGTAATACTGGTGGTGTAATACGGGTGGGGTAATACTGGTGGGTAATACTGGTGGGGTAATACTGGTGGGGTAATACTGGTGGTGTAATACGGGTGGGGTAATACTGGTGGGGTAATACTGGTGGTGTAATACTGGTGGTGTAATACTGGTGGGGTAATACTGGTGGGGTAATACTGGTGGGGTAATACGGGTGGTGTAATACTGGTAGGGTAATACTGGTGGTGTAATACTGGTGGGGTAATACTGGTGGTGTAATACTGGTGGGGTAATACTGGTGGGGTAATACTGGTGGGGTAATACTGGTGGGGTAATACTGGTGGTGTAATACTGGTGGTGTAATACTGGTGGGGTAATACTGGCGGGGTAATACTGGTGGGGTAATACTGGTGGGGTAATACTGGTGGGGTAATACTGGTGGTGTAATACTGGTGGTGTAATACTGGTGGGGTAATACTGGTGGGGTAATACTGGTGGGGTAATACGGGTGGTGTAATACTGGTAGGGTAATACTGGTGGTGTAATACTGGTGGGGTAATACTGGTGGTGTAATACTGGTGGGGTAATACTGGTGGGGTAATACTGGTGGGGTAATACTGGTGGGGTAATACGGGTGGTGTAATACTGGTGGGGTAATACTGGTGGGTAATACTGGTGGGGTAATACTGGTGGGGTAATACTGGTGGGGTAATACTGGTGGGGTAATGCTGGTGGGGTAATACGGGTGGTGTAATACTGGTAGGGTAATACTGGTGGTGTAATACTGGTGGTGTAATACGGGTGGTGTAATACTGGTGGGGTAATACTGGTGGTGTAATACGGGTGGTGTAATACTGGTGGTGTATTACTGGTGGTGTAATACGGGTGGTGTAATACTGGTGGTGTAATACTGGTGGTGTAATACTGGTGGGGTAATACTGGTGGTGTAATACTGGTGGGGTAATACTGGTGGTGTAATACTGGTGGGGTAATACTGGTGGGGTAATACTGGTGGGGTAATACTGGTGGGGTAATACTGGTGGTGTAATACGGGTGGTGTAATACTGGTGGTGTAATACTGGTGGGGTAATACTGGTGGGGTAATACTGGTGGGGTAATACGGGTGGTGTAATATTGGTGGTGTAATACTGGTGGGGTAATACTGGTGGGGAATACTGGTGGTGTAATACGGGTGGTGTAATACTGGTGGGGTAATACTGGTGGTGTAATACTGGTGGGGTAATACTGGTGGTGTAATACTGGTGGGGTAATACTGGTGGGGTAATACAGGTGGGGTAATACGGGTGGTGTAATAAGTAGTAGGATTGACGACTATGCCCGTGCGTTTTGTTTTTTTCCGGGCACGGTCTACGCACCCCTGGATTCCAGTACGACTATGCCCGTGCGTTTTGGTTTTTTCCGGGCCCAGTCTATGCACCCCTGGATACCAGTACGACTATGCCCGTGCGTTTTGTTTTTTTCCGGGCCCGGTCTATGCACCCCCGGATTCTAGTACGACTATGCCCGTGCGTTTTGTTTTTTTCCGGGCCCGGTCTACGCACCCCCGGATTCCAGTATGACTATGCCCGTGTGTTTTTGTTTTTTCCGGGCACTGTCTACGCACCCCCGGATTCCAGTACGACTATGCCCGTGCGTTTTGGTTTTTTCCTGGCACGGTCTACGCACCCCCGGATTCCAGTATGACTATGCCTGTGCGTTTTTTCCGGGCACGGTCTACGCATCCCTGATTCAGGTAAACCATAGACCGTGCGTTTCGTTTTTTTCCAGGCACAGTCTACGCATCCCTGGTTTCACGAACTTGAAGTATGCCATAGACCGTGCGTTTTGGTTTTTTCCGGGCACGGTCTACGCATCCCTGGTTTCACGAACTTTAAGTATGCCATAGACCGTGCGTTTTTGTTTTTTCCGGGCACGGTCTACGCACCCTGGGTTTTCTCTATTCAACTTGTCTAGGGATTAAAAAGCCGGTCCCTGGCATCCCCAAATTTCGTTGGCTCAGTGACCCTGCACAGACATTGCTAATGGTCAATGACGTCACCAGCTAGCCGCTCAGCATTCCTGCACCTGCATGTTCAAGGGGATTAAAAAGCCGGTCTATGAGTCGTGTGTTTTGCTATACAACAGTGACCTTGAAACCTAATATAAAATACCATCATCCCTAGTCTATTTTTAATTTCATATTTACTTCCAACCATCACCCATTACATTTATCAAAGGGGATCATGTATGTGAGGGAAGAACATAACTTCAGCACTGCAAGAAGTTATGTGTGTATTTTCAAGTTCGTCCCCTGCTGCCTGTATTTACCCAGGTCTTTTTCCTAAATATATAACTTATCCAATTCATTCCTATTCTGTTTCATGTTGATACGTATAATAGGTTATTAATATTCCCCTTTACTATGACCATTCAGTCACACCTCTATCATGTCACCCCTATTTCTTCTTCGTCGTCGTCGTTCTAGAGAATGTAATTTGAGCTTTGGCAATCTTTCTTAAAGGATCGTTTATTATGCATAGGGCAAAAAAAAAAAAAAAAAAACTCCTATCAGTCGTTTATATTTAAAAATAGAGGCCTGGGCATTGGTGATTTCGATGCGTATTCAGTAGTAAACCAATATTAGCCTTAACCACTTACACGTCTCACATTCGCTCAAAACATACCTCCCACACCATACTGTAGCATTTGACAAATAAAAAAACTCATTCCGTAAAAGCAAGCCTCTCATATTTTGAAATAAAGCCTTCTGCAGTTACCGCCTTTTGTGACGTCATCATCCCTAATGTGGCGCGAGGCGTCAACGGGCTAAATGCGGATCCCAGGAGGTTCACACATAAGTGTGAACTCTTAATCTGGCTTAATACCTCACCTATACTCTGTGCTTCATCAGAGTTGATATTCAGCTACAATAGCTCGTATTTTCGCTCGTTGCTTATATTTTCTGTTATTCATAAACCCGATCAAACCTTCCTAACCTAACCTATCCTAACTTATTATATATAACAAACAAATACATTCTACAGACCAGTTATTGTTGTTGTTTAGTGACATCGTGAAAAGCAAACTCAGGTATTGGGATAAGGTATTGCTGGCCATTAGCATATAGGTGTGAAGGTATTACTGCACCTTACTGGTCAACTATGTATGACGTCACCAGACAACCAATGCGACCTTTGGCGTCCTACTGGCATGTGTATTTGATGTTATTATTCAAAAATGACTAGACTATCCATCCCCACCTAACCTAATCAGAGGTTTAAGAACATACATTTTAGTCATCCACAACTGTAATTATTATTCAGTGATAAGTTCAAAACTCAAATAGACACCCAAATGTTGTACTGCAATTTATGAAGAATTGTATGTTTTACCGCACAGTAGGTAAGTTATCGTGAAAAGCGACCTCAGGTATAGGGATAGGGTATTGATGGTCATTAGCATATAGGTGTGAAGGTATTACAGTACCTTACTGGTCAACTATGTATGACGTCACCAGACAACCAATGCGACCTTTGGCGTCCTCCTGGCATGAGTATTTGATGTTATTATTCAAAAATGACTAGACTATCCATCCCCACCTAACCTAATCAGAGGTTTAAGAACATACATTTTAGTCATCCACAACTGTAATCATTATTCAGTGATAAGTTCAAAAGT
This sequence comes from Procambarus clarkii, assembly GCF_040958095.1. Lineage (NCBI taxonomy): Eukaryota > Metazoa > Arthropoda > Malacostraca > Decapoda > Cambaridae > Procambarus > Procambarus clarkii. Next base: position 3,183,877 of record NC_091155.1, read on the forward strand.
ATAACAGAAGCCCAAATGTCGTACTGCAATTTAAGCAGAATCGTACATCTGGCAGCATAGCAGGTGAGCTGAACATAAGAATAAAGGTAACAGCAGAGGTCGTATTGGCCCATACGTGGCAGCTCCTAAATATTTCCACCCAATCTCATTCATGTCCACCCTATGCTTAAAACAACCAAGGGATCCCACTTAAAGTATTAGTTTACAATAATAGTTTTAATAAATAGCTCTTATTCTAGTTTTATACACAACAGCAATTATGAAACCCTATAGCTAGATATTCCACTATAATCCACAAGTAGTTACCACACATCTGGCAGTACAGCGGATTAGTGGCTGTGTTCATAGGCTAGTCAACTGTCCTCACATCCATCAAATAGATATCCAAATGTCGCACCTCAATTCATCCATCTAGCAACTCAGCTGGATGTTAGCCACTATATTCATAGGCTAATCATTTCTACACCTCAAAAAATCCTAGTCTTGCTACACAAATCAGCTAACTTGTTTCTAAACCAACACTCGCAAATACAATCATGCATACGTACACATACTTCAAAACCTATGCATTCATAGAGAATAGCCTAGTTTTTTTGCCACCATTTCCCCATTAATCAGATGTAATTTATGCCATTCACACAGAAAATACAGCATTTACACACCAAATATGCCATTTATGCACAAAATATATTATTTACACTCAAAATATGCCATCACATAAAAAAATATAACATTTTCATACAAAATATGTCAGTTGCATACAAAATATACCATTTACACAATATTGCATGTACACTCAGAGTATGACATTTACACAAAGTACGGTATTTTGCACAAATATATCAAAAGTCTTATGCATTTAGACAATCAAAAATGCGCTTTCACTAAAATTACACAATTTCACAAACATAATTTTCACAAAATACCCACACATTGTCTCATAAACCAAAATACACTTTCACCATGGAGATCTATTTTATCAGATTACAGAGCTTACACAAAATACACAATTTTCACACACAAATACAGTTGCACCAGTTCCACTTCAACAAATTAAAAACACAACTTGCATAAATGCACTATTATCACAAAAATTATTATAAAACATGGACGATTATTACACAGTTTGTGTAATTATTTTACAGCTTTGCACAATTAATACAAGAAAACTTGCTATATAATTACTCAACTTGCACAATGACAATCAATACGCAAAGGTATAAATAAACAATTCGTCCATATGCAATTACTCAACATGCGCAAGTAATACACAACTTATACAAATATTACACATCTTTCATAATTATTACACAACTTGTACAAATGCATATCTAGCACAAATACGTACAATACATAACTACCCCAAATATGAAAATACACAACTAGCATAAATACACGATTTACACAAATACAATTGCGGCATTTACACAACTTGATCAAAAATATAATCAATACACAACTTACTAAAATATGAACAATACATAACTAGCACATATTCATTAATACACAACTATGCAATTTCCGCAAATACACATACAAAAACATATACAATTAATACATACAACTTGCACAAAACAATACACAATTTATAGAAATATAATCAATACATAACTGCAATAATCATACAACTTATGCAAAATACATAATCTGCACAATTAATACACAAGTATATTAATTGTGCTATATATGTACAAACACAACCAACTAGGACAAACAATACACAATTTGCATGATATTTTTCTGGGTATATTAGGACATTAATTATAATATGCTAACTCCCCAAAAGTCAGAATTTCACATATAAAAATGGTTCATATGACTTCCGATGAGCTCAATATATAACACATTCTTTTCCATTAAGATATCAACATTATTAGCGCTAAACTATTCATCTAACATATGTCCACTGTTTTTATGTCTTATTAATACCTTCCTTGTTACATTCTCTCCAATCAGGCCACTATATTTATGTATTTGTTCAAACCATCTAACAGACTTATTTGTTCTAGCCTTAGTTATGTTAGGGCAGGTAGGGTTAGGTGAAGTCAGTATAGTCTATGATAATTTTAGACAAATTTGCTATATCTTATCAAAATGCATCCTGTTGAAACTTTAATTCATCGAAATCTATCAAAAATATACTTATACTATGCAAATTTAACTAAATTCAACCCAGCTAAACATACTAAATATGAGCATCCCATATCCTCACATACAAGCCTATGTCGCCTCTGTCCATACATTATATGAGTCTGCCATATAGCACGAACCCCAAATAGGAAAATTTACACTATTTCATAAACATACTAGTTCATTAGCCTAAGATATTATATATGTCCTTCCCTACACGACCTCACCTAACCTGACCTAGCATATCCATCCCTGGATTTGGTTAAAGTTAGCGAAATTTATGCTATGCCACCTAAATTTCACCAAATTTAAGGCAATTTCCACCAAATATACCCAAATGTTGCGTAGCATAGCACTGCCAAAGCCCATTTTCTCCTATTCCATCCTACCCTACTCATCCTTACCTAACCTATCCTAGCATATCCAAACCTTGATTTGGTTAAAGTCAGCGAAATTTAAGTTTTCCCATATAAATTTAACCTAATTTAAGACAATTCCCACCAAATATACCCAAAAATGTTTTTGGAACATAGCACGGCCAAAGCTCATTTTAGCTGAGTTTTCATCTATTCCAACCTGCCCTAGACAACCCTACCCAGCCTCTCCTGGCATATCCAAAGTCAGATTTGCTTATAGTTTGCAAAAATTTATGCCTTTCCCACCTAAATTGAACCTAATTTAAGCCAATTTCCACCGAATATACCCAAATGTTTTGTATCTTAGCATGGCCAAAGTTCATTTCACCCAAGTTTTCACCTATTCTATCTTACCTTACACAGCCATACCTAACCTAACCTAGCATATCCCAAGCTAGATTTGATTAGAGTTCGTGAAATTTATGCTTACTCGCCTAAATTCAACCTAATTTAAGACAATTTCTACCCAATATACCCAAAATGTTTTGTTACATAGCTCAGCCAAAGACCATTTTAGCTGAGTTTTCACATATTCCAACCTACCCTACATAGCCTTACCTATCCCTGACCTAGCAGATTTGATTAAAGTTTGGGAAATTTAAGCTATTGCCATCAAATTGGAGACAATTTCCATTAAATATGCCTAAATGTTGTGTATCATAGCACAGCCAAAACCCATTTTACCCGCATTTTCACCCATTCCATCTAAACCTGGACCTAGCCTCTGATACTACATATACTCAGAGAAGTGATGTTTTTTGGATATGAACCTAAATGCCCGTGCCTAACCTGCAAGAGTCTTGGAGCTTTGTTGAATATTTTATCTATTTTTCTTCGAAAACTTGAGTTTTGGATATGAACCTATCCGCACTGTGCCTAACCTGCTTGGATCTTTGTTGAACATTGTAACCATATTCATAGAAAAGTGATGTTTTGGATATGGACCTAACAGCCCCTCTCCTTTAAAACTTGGAACTGTGTTCAATATTGTAGATATAGTGTTGGGTATGTGTTTTTGTTTTTACACATCAACCCAACCGTCCTGGACCTAACCTCCCTTCATCTAACTTCAAATTTATCGTAAATATGGGAGGAACGTGTTGTTTGTGCATCAACCCAACGGTCCTGGACCTAACCTCCCTTCATCCGACTTCAAATTTATCGTAAATATGGAAGGAACGTGTTGTTTGTGCATCAACCCAACCGTCCTTGACCAAACCTCCATTTATCAAACTTCAAATTTATCATAAATATGGGAGGACCGTGTTATTTGTGCATCAACCCTGCCGTCCTGGGCCTAACCTCCCTTTATCTAACTTCAAATTTATTGTATATATGGGAAGAAGGTGTTGTTTATGCATCAACCCAACCTCCCTGGACCTAACCTCTGATACACGAATCTTGGTTCAATATTGCATCATACTTGTAGCATTTTTTTTCATATAATTCAACCATCCTCAACCTAACCTCTATTACCTGGGGGGAGGGAGGTTAATAGAAAATATGATAATAATGGGAATTTTCTCTACATCAGTTCAACTCAACCATCCTTAACCTAACCTTAGAAAGGGATATAACTCACCAAAACTATTTAATTACCATTTACCCAATTTTCCTTATCCTAACCTATAACTAAAGGGTTTAGACCCCCCTTTACCGCGATATTATAGTATAGGGTTAAATTAGGGAATGTTAGGTTTATATGTGAAAATATATTCCTACCTTAAATATATAGTATAATTTCGAGGTAAAGGGGGGTCTAAACCCTTTAGTTATGGGTTAGGATAGGGAAAATTGGGTAAATGGTAATTAAATAGTTTTGGTGAGTTATATCCCTTTCTAAGGTTAGGTTAAGGATGGTTGAGTTGAACTGATGTAGAGAAAATTCCCATTATTATCATATTTTCCATTAACCTCCCTCCCCCCAGGTAATAGAGGTTAGGTTGAGGATGGTTGAATTATGTGAAAAAAAAATGCTACAAGTATGATGCAATATTGAACCAAGATTCGTGTATCAGAGGTTAGGTCCAGGGAGGTTGGGTTGATGCATAAACAACACCTTCTTCCCATATATACAATAAATTTGAAGTTAGATAAAGGGAGGTTAGGCCCAGGACGGCAGGGTTGATGCACAAATAACACGGTCCTCCCATATTTATGATAAATTTGAAGTTTGATAAATGGAGGTTTGGTCAAGGACGGTTGGGTTGATGCACAAACAACACGTTCCTTCCATATTTACGATAAATTTGAAGTTAGATGAAGGGAGGTTAGGTCCAGGGCCGTTGGGTTGATGCACAAACAACACGTTCCTCCCATATTTACGATAAATTTGAAGTTAGATGAAGGGAGGTTAGGTCCAGGACGGTTGGGTTGATGTGTAAAAACAAAAACAAATACCCAACACTATATCTACAATATTGAACACAGTTCCAAGTTTTAAAGGAGAGGGGCTGTTAGGTCCATATCCAAAACATCACTTTTCTATGAATATGGTTACAATGTTCAACAAAGATCCTAGCAGGTTAGGCACAGTGCGGATAGGTTCATATCCAAAACTCAAGTTTTCGAAGAAAAATAGATAAAATATTCAACAAAGCTCCAAGACTCTTGCAGGTTAGGCACGGGCATTTAGGTTCATATCCAAAAAACATCACTTCTCTGAGTATATGTAGTATCAGAGGCTAGGTCCAGGTTTAGATGGAATGGGTGAAAATGCGGGTAAAATGGGTTTTGGCTGTGCTATGATACACAACATTTAGGCATATTTGGTGAAAATTGTCTCCAATTTGATGGCGATAGCTTAAATTTCCCAAACTTTAATCAAATCTGCTAGGTCAGGGATAGGTAAGGCTATGTAGGGTAGGTTGGAATATGTGAAAACTCAGCAAAATGGTCTTTGGCTGAGCTATGTAACAAAACATTTTGGGTATATTGGGTAGAAATTGTCTTAAATTAGGTTGAATTTAGGCGAGTAAGCATAAATTTCACGAACTCTAATCAAATCTAGCTTGGGATATGCTAGGTCAGGTTAGGTATGGCTGTGTAAGGTAAGATAGAATAGGTGAAAACTTGGGTGAAATGAACTTTGGCCATGCTAAGATACAAAACATTTGGGTATATTCGGTGGAAATTGGCTTAAATTAGGTTCAATTTTGGTGGGAAAGGCATAAATTTTTGCAAACTATAAGCAAATCTGACTTTGGATATGCCAGGAGAGGCTGGGTAGGGTTGTCTAGGGCAGGTTGGAATAGATGAAAACTCAGCTAAAATGAGCTTTGGCCGTGCTATGTTCCAAAAACATTTTTGGGTATATTTGGTGGGAATTGTCTTAAATTAGGTTAAATTTATATGGGAAAACTTAAATTTCGCTGACTTTACCCAAATCAAGGTTTGGATATGCTAGGATAGGTTAGGTAAGGATGAGTAGGGTAGGATGGAATAGGAGAAAATGTAGGTAAAAATGGGCTTTGGCAGTGCTGTGATACAGAACATTTGGATATATTTGGTGGGAATTACCTTAAATTAGATAGAATTTAGGTGGGATAGCTTAAATTTCGCAGACTTTAACCAAATCTAGGTTTGGATATGCTAGGATAGGTTAGGTGAGGTTGTGTAGGGTAGGATGGAATAGGAGAAAATGGGCTTTGGCAGTGCTATGCTACGCAACATTTGGGTATATTTGGTGGAAATTGCCTTAAATTTGGTGAAATTTAGGTGGCATAGCATAAATTTCGCCAACTTTAACCAAATCCAGGGATGGATATGCTAGGTCAGGTTAGGTGAGGTCGTGTAGGGAAGGACATATATAATATCTTAGGCTAATGAACTAGTATGTTTATGAAATAGTGTAAATTTTCCTATTTGGGGTTCGTGCTATATGGCAGACTCATATAATGTATGGACAGAGGCGACATAGGCTTGTATGTGAGGATATGGGATGCTCATATTTAGTATGTTTAGCTGGGTTGAATTTAGTTAAATTTGCGTAGTATAAGTATATTTTTGATAGATTTCGATGAATTAAAGTTTTAACAGGATGCATTTTGATAAGATATAGCAAATTTGTCTAAAATTATCATAGACTATACTGACTTTACCTAACCCTACCTGCCCTAACATAACTAAGGCTAGAACAAATAAGTCTGTTAGATGGTTTGAACAAATACATAAATATGGTGGCCTGATTGGAGAGAATGTAGCAAGGAAGGTATTAATAAGACATAAAAACAGTGGACATATGTTGGATGAATAGTTTAGCGCTAATAATGTTGATATCTTAATGGAAAAGAATGTGTTATATATTGAGCTCATCGGAAGTCATATGAACCATTTTTATATGTGAAATTCTGACTTTTGGGGAGTTGGCATATTATAATTAATGTCCTAAATATACCCAGAAAAATATCATGCAAATTGTGTATTGTTTGTCCTAGTTGGTTGTGTTTGTACATATATAGCACAATTAATATACTTGTGTATTAATTGTGCAGATTATGTATTTTGCATAAGTTGTATGATTATTGCAGTTATGTATTGATTATATTTCTATAAATTGTGTATTGTTTTGTGCAAGTTGTATGTATTAATTGTATATGTTTTTGTATGTGTATTTGCGGAAATTGCATAGTTGTGTATTTAATGAATATGTGCTAGTTATGTATTGTTCATATTTTAGTAAGTTGTGTATTGATTATATTTTTGATCAAGTTGTGTAAATGCCGCAATTGTATTTGTGTAAATCGTGTATTTATGCTAGTTGTGTATTTTCATATTTGGGGTAGTTATGTATTGTACGTATTTGTGCTAGATATGCATTTGTACAAGTTGTGTAATAATTATGAAAGATGTGTAATATTTGTATAAGTTGTGTATTAATTGCGCATGTTGTGTAATTGCATATGGACGAATTGTTTATTTATACCTTTGCATATTGATTGTCATTGTGCAAGTTGAGTAATTATATAGCAAGTTTTCTTGTATTAATTGTGCAAAGCTGTAAAATAATTACACAAACTGTGTAATAATCGTCCATGTTTTATAATAATTTTTGTGATAATAGTGCATTTATGCAAGTTGTGTTTTTAATTTGTTGAAGTGGAACTGGTGCAACTGTATTTGTGTGTGAAAATTGTGTATTTTGTGTAAGCTCTGTAATCTGATAAAATAGATCTCCATGGTGAAAGTGTATTTTGGTTTATGAGACAATGTGTGGGTATTTTGTGAAAATTATGTTTGTGAAATTGTGTAATTTTAGTGAAAGCGCATTTTTGATTGTCTAAATGCATAAGACTTTTGATATATTTGTGCAAAATACCGTACTTTGTGTAAATGTCATACTCTGAGTGTACATGCAATATTGTGTAAATGGTATATTTTGTATGCAACTGACATATTTTGTATGAAAATGTTATATTTTTTTATGTGATGGCATATTTTGAGTGTAAATAATATATTTTGTGCATAAATGGCATATTTGGTGTGTAAATGCTGTATTTTCTGTGTGTATGGCATAAATTACATCTGATTAATGGTGAAATGGTGGCAAAAAAACTAGGCTATTCTCTATGAATGCATAGGTTTTGAAGTATGTGTACGTATGCATGATTGTATTTGCGAGTGTTGGTTTAGAAACAAGTTAGCTGATTTGTGTAGCAAGACTAGGATTTTTTGAGGTGTAGAAATGATTAGCCTATGAATATAGTGGCTAACATCCAGCTGAGTTGCTAGATGGATGAATTGAGGTGCGACATTTGGATATCTATTTGATGGATGTGAGGACAGTTGACTAGCCTATGAACACAGCCACTAATCCGCTGTACTGCCAGATGTGTGTTTACTACTTGTGGATTATAGTGGAATATCTAGCTATAGGGTTTCATAATTGCTGTTGTGTATAAAACTAGAATAAGAGCTATTTATTAAAACTATTATTGTAAACTAATACTTTAAGTGGGATCCCTTGGTTGTTTTAAGCATAGGGTGGACATGAATGAGATTGGGTGGAAATATTTAGGAGCTGCCACGTATGGGCCAATACGACCTCTGCTGTTACCTTTATTCTTATGTTCAGCTCACCTGCTATGCTGCCAGATGTACGATTCTGCTTAAATTGCAGTACGACATTTGGGCTTCTGTTATACTTTTGAACTTATCACTGAATAATGATTACAGTTGTGGATGACTAAAATGTATGTTCTTAAACCTCTGATTAGGTTAGGTGGGGATGGATAGTCTAGTCATTTTTGAATAATAACATCAAATACACATGCCAGTAGGACGCCAAAGGTCGCATTGGTTGTCTGGTGACGTCATACATAGTTGACCAGTAAGGTGCAGTAATACCTTCACACCTATATGCTAATGGCCAGCAATACCTTATCCCAATACCTGAGTTCGCTTTTCACGATGTCACTAAACAACAACAATAACTGGTCTGTAGAATGCATTTGTTTGTTATATATAATAAGTTAGGATAGGTTAGGTTAGGAAGGGTTGATCGGGTTTATGAATAACAGAAAATATAAGCAACGAGCAAAAATACGAGCTATTGTAGCTGAATATCAACTCTGATGAAGCACAGAGTATAGGTGAGGTATTAAGCCAGATTAAGAGTTCACACTTATGTGTGAACCTCCTGAGATCCGCATTTAGCCCGTTGACGCCTCGCGCCACATTAGGGATGATGACGTCACAAAAGGCGGTAACTGCAGAAGGCTTTATTTCAAAATATGAGAGGCTTGCTTTTACGGAATGAGTTTTTTTATTTGTCAAATGCTACAGTATGGTGTGGGAGGTATGTTTTGAGCGAATGTGAGACGTGTAAGTGGTTAAGGCTAATATTGGTTTACTACTGAATACGCATCGAAATCACCAATGCCCAGGCTTCTATTTTTAAATATAAACGACTGATAGGAGTTTTTTTTTTTTTTTTTTTGCCCTATGCATAATAAACGATCCTTTAAGAAAGATTGCCAAAGCTCAAATTACATTCTCTAGAACGACGACGACGAAGAAGAAATAGGGGTGACATGATAGAGGTGTGACTGAATGGTCATAGTAAAGGGGAATATTAATAACCTATTATACGTATCAACATGAAACAGAATAGGAATGAATTGGATAAGTTATATATTTAGGAAAAAGACCTGGGTAAATACAGGCAGCAGGGGACGAACTTGAAAATACACACATAACTTCTTGCAGTGCTGAAGTTATGTTCTTCCCTCACATACATGATCCCCTTTGATAAATGTAATGGGTGATGGTTGGAAGTAAATATGAAATTAAAAATAGACTAGGGATGATGGTATTTTATATTAGGTTTCAAGGTCACTGTTGTATAGCAAAACACACGACTCATAGACCGGCTTTTTAATCCCCTTGAACATGCCGGTGCAGGAATGCTGAGCGGCTAGCTGGTGACGTCATTGACCATTAGCAATGTCTGTGCAGGGTCACTGAGCCAACGAAATTTGGGGATGCCAGGGACCGGCTTTTTAATCCCTAGGCAAGTTGAATAGAGAAAACCCAGGGTGCGTAGACCGTGCCCGGAAAAAACAAAAAGGCACGGTCTATGGCATACTTAAAGTTCGTGAAACCAGGGATGCGTAGACCGTGCCCGGAAAAAACCAAAACGCACGGTGTATGGCATACTTCAAGTTCGGGAAACCAGGGATGCGTAGACTGTGCCTGGAAAAAAACGAAACGCACGGTCTATGGTTTACCTGAATCAGGGATGCGTAGACCGTGCCCGGAAAAAACGCACAGGCATAGTCATACTGGAATCCGGGGGTGCGTAGACCGTGCCAGGAAAAAACCAAAACGCACGGGCATAGTCGTACTGGAATCCGGGGGTGCGTAGACAGTGCCCGGAAAAAACAAAAACGCACGGGCATAGTCATACTGGAATCCGGGGGTGCGTAGACCGGGCCTGGAAAAAACCAAAACGCACGGGCTTAGTCGTACTAGAATCCGGGGGTGCATAGACCGGGCCCGGAAAAAAACAAAACGCACGGGCATAGTCGTACTGGTATCCAGGGGTGCATACACCGGGCCCGGAAAAAACCAAAACGCACGGGCATAGTCGTCAATCCTACTACTGTAATACGGGTGGGGTAATACTGGTGGGGTAATACTGGTGGGGTAATACTGGTGGGGTAATACGGGTGGTGTAATACGGGTGGTGTAATACGGGTGGTGTAATACGGGTGGTGTAATACTGGTGGGGTAATACTGGTGGTGTAATACGGGTGGGGTAATACTGGTGGGGTAATACTGGTGGGGTAATACTGCTGGGGTAATACTGGTGGGGTAATACGGGTGGTGTAATACGGGTGGTGTAATACGGGTGGTGTAATACGGGTGGTGTAATACTGGTGGGGTAATACTGGTGGTGTAATACTGGTGGGGTAATACTGGTGGAGTAATACGGGTTGGGTAATACTGGTGGTGTAATACGGGTGGTGTAATACTGGTGGGGTAATACTGGTGAGGTAATACTGGTGGTGTAATACTGGTGGTGTAATACTGGTGGTGTAATACTGGTGGGGTAATACTGGTGGGGTAATACTGGTGGTATAATACTGGTGGGGTAATACTGGTGGGGTAATACTGGTGGTGTAATACTGGTGGGGTAATACTGGTGGGGTAATACTGGTGGTGTAATACTGGTGGGGTAATACTGGTGGGGTAATACTGGTGGGGTAATACTGGTGGTGTAATACTGGTGGTGTAATACTGGTGGGGTAATACTGGTGGGGAAATACTGGTGGTGTAATACTGGTGGGGTAGTACGGGTGGGGTAATACTGGTGGGGTAATACTGGTGGGGTAATACTGGTGGTGTAATACTGGTGGGGTAATACTGGTGGGGTAATACTGGTGGGGTAATACTGGTGGGGTAATACGGGTGGGGTAATACTGGTGGTGTAATACTGGTGGGGTAATACTGGTGGGGTAATACTGGTGGTGTAATACTGGTGGGGTAATACTGGTGGGGTAATACTGGTGGGGTAATACTGGTGGGGTAATACTGGTGGTGTAATACTGGTGGTGTAATACGGGTGGGGTAATACTGGTGGTGTAATACGGGTGGTGTAATACGGGTGGTGTAATACGGGTGGTGTAATACGGGTGGTGTAATACGGGTGGTGTAATACGGGTGGTGTAATACGGGTGGTGTAATACGGGTGATGTAATACGGGTGGTGTAATACTGGTGGGGTAATACTGGTGGTGTAATACGGGTGGTGTAATACGGGTGGTGTAATACGGGTGGTGTAATACGGGTGGTGTAATACGGGTGGTGTAACACGGGTGGTGTAATACGGGTAGGGTAATAAGATGGTTGGAAAAGTACACACCTCACATTACCCGTCATCCAACTCCCCATGTTGCACGTAAAGGAGTCTTCAAAAATACCATCACCCAAGATTTTGCGACGAAATGGAAAACGTCATGCTCACCTTTGTACTATGGGTCCATTAAAAAGAAATGGGAAACTTGGAAACATGTCAGATATAAAAGCAGAGAAATTGATATAGCGATGACCAGATTAAGGCTGGGACACACCAAACTGGCAGCACACAGCTCTAAGTACAGAACAGATATCAACGAACTCTGCATCCACTGTCAGGTGCCTGAAACAATCGAACACTATCTCCTACATTGCTTCCGACATTATAGTGCCAGAGTAAATTTCAAACAAGTACTTTTCTCACTTAAAATACCCTTTACCATCGAGCATATATTAGGAGGCGGTGACCACTCGTTACAAGAAAAATACCAAATAGTCAAAGCACTGGCTAAATATCTCCAGTCGACCAACAAATTGGGTCACATCTGACCCGCGCCACATTTATACCTGGCGCCACCAACAGCTAAACACAGAAAACAACTGCCTCGTCGCAGTACCAAGGATCAGCTGACGCCATAAACACAACACACCGCCCTACGGTGCGGCAAGTCTCCCTCTAACACACACCTCTGTTCTAGTCGCCGCTCCTCTGTCTACAGCACAACGCAACAAGCACTTTTGAAACTCTTATCATCTTCAACATAAACGCCTCTACCAACATCTGTACTGGTGCAGTCATCGGGAGGACAAACCCTTCATGCAAACTGCACCTGCTATCAAGAAGAAGACTTGAACACAAACAAAGTGTAATCTAAAATTTAAATGTGAGAAAATGCAAAACGTAACAAGTGGATTGCCACAAGGGTCAGTTTGTGTGACTTTATTGACGTGGAAAATGGGGTGTGTTGTGCACTATTACAACCTGCCGACGACACTGAAGAAGATGGACAATGGGGTGTGTTGTGCACTATAACAACCTGCCGACGACACTGAAGAAGGTGGACAATAGGGTGTGTTGTGCACTATTACAACCTGCCGACGACACTGAAGAAGGGAGTGAAATTACACCGCCGAGAGAGGGAGTGACTTGGACTTCAAGCCCACTTAAACAGCCTAGTTAAATGACAGCAGGCAGTAAGCAGTATATGAGGCTATTAACTTGGCATATAGCATGTAAGACTTCAATGTTATTCCTTTTGGCTATTAATCAGATTAGATCATCCGCATTCAGCACAATTCATAATTAAATTTATATATTTTTTTGTCGGTATCTTCCAGAAAGATTACTTAAGCACTGAAATGTGTTCAGAGATGATCAATAATGATCACATGAAGTCATAAAGGAAATCCTTTGAGACCTGCAGGGAAAAGAAGAAAAATAATCGGCGATTTAATAACGGCAGATAAGATACTCGGAGAAATCATACGAACGGGATAAGTATCAGTGAGGAAAATGAACTTGAGCTCAGAGGAGACTCGAACCGGTGACTGAGATACAACCAGCCGCTGACACTGACACTTCTTCTTCTTGAGAATAGGTGCAGTTTGCATGAAGGGGGAACCCTCCCGATGACTGCACCAGGACAGATGTAAGGAGATGCGTTGATGGTGAGCAGGAGAAGAAAGTCAAAATCGGTAGATGTGATGGGCCGTAGAGAGAGGAGTGGTGACGAAAACAGAGGCGAACGTTAGAGGGAGACTCCCCGCACCGGGGGGCGGGGAGTCGCGGTCACGGCGGCAGCTGATCCAGGCACGGCGTAGCCGTGTGCGCAAGATGGGAACTAATACTTCTCCGGAAACTTGCGTATCGGAAAGCGCAAGCAGTACGCTTCCCAAATCACCCACAGGTCGGCGGGCAGCCGGCCATCAGGCAGTACCCTCGGCTGAGACATCCTATCCGGCACCCTATAAACAAACACCTTCTTAGACGATACCCAGATAGTGGACGAGCACCATGGGATCGGAAGCACCCGGGCATCCCAATAAGGGCCCAACTCCGGACCCTCACAGGGCACGACCCCAGCAGATGGGACTAGGCAACCACCAGACCGGGGCAATGAAGGAGGGGGAACAGCAGGGGATGCAGGTGCGGCAGCGACCCCACCACAGGGCACAGGAGCCGAGGCCCCCCGGTGAACATCTTTCCGCAACATCACGACGAGGTCCCGATCATCAGGGACAACCCCCCACTGCGGGGATCCAACAGCAGGTGACACAGGTAGCAACTTCGGAGCCCCGCACAGCACCATCATCCACGGCGGGGGGCGCCAGATCACCATACTTCCCCACCTCCTCCCAAGGCACACCACGAAGGGGAGACACACTCCGAACCCGCCGCGAACGCTTCAAGACAGGCCGCGCCACACCACGCCCAGCAGGCCCCTCCGCAGGCACGGCCACCATCTTTACATCCACACAGGCCACACCCGCACCGTCCGAAGAGTCCACAGAGGCCACATCACCCACACTGTCTACATCATCCACGGAAACAGCCTCAGAACACCGACGTGCACGCTTCTGCAAAGGAATGGAAAGAGCAGAACTACAGTCGTTAACACTCACAGTCACGGCAGGCACCTCCCTCTGCCGAAGCACCCCCTCCAAAACAGCAGAACCCGCGTCCCCGGGAGCCGTTACCACATCCACAGGCGGGGGTGGGACATGAACCTCCACCGGGACACCCTGCACTACACGCAACGCAGGCGACGCCCCGTCACCCTCACACACCGGCTCAACAACCCCAGGGGCCACAGCAGTCACCTGACGTGTCGCACGGGCCAGAGAACTCGCCTCAACAGGCGGAGCAGCAGACAGGCAGTCAGGCGCCTCAGGCACAGCACCCACACCGTCCGAACGCAACAGGGGCGGAAAATCCTCCGCACGAAGAACATGCACCCGACCAGTTGCTCCCACGTCGCACGCCGCAGCCAGATGACCTTCGTGACCACACCGATAACAGGTGCGCGGTTGACCCCAGTACTGGCAGCGGAGCGTGTAACCCAACACGGACATCGACGACGGTACACTACACTTCAGCGACATCGTCAGGGTGCGGGAGCCGTCAAGCATACCAACACAGTGCCCGGCAACGACCTTATTCCATCGAACACTTAACACAGCCCCAAACCGTTCGAAACAGGAGGTTAAAAAGTCGTCCTGAAATTTGAAGGGGGCACCATTCACCGTCACAGACGTCAAGGTGACACTGAGATTCACTACCTTAACGGAGCCAGCAGTATCAGGGAGAGGGTAAACACGCCCCTCACACCGCTCAAGAAACGCCTGAAAGGCAGCCTGGAAGCGGAACTTGACCACAGCACGGTGACCCTGAAGCAGCTGGATGCCCACCAGGTCCGACAGCTCCACATGCAGCACGTCCACCAGGGTGACACCAACCAATGGATGGTCCACCGGCACCGTAAACGCCAGACCAGCTGACAGCGTCCTCGTCATTGGAGGGCGAGACGTCCCCATGGCTAAGTAAACGTCACCCTGTCAGTGGCAAACCACCACCAGCAGGGCAAACAAGCGATCACCCAACGTAAACACTAGCCAGAAGCGGAGAGACCTCAGGAACGTCCGACCTGGCCGGCGGTCACCACGCAACTCCGACACTAACACACATGTTAATGTAGTCAAATGAGTAGTGTCAGTGGCTGGCACTAATCTCGGACCCGGGTTCGATTCACTTCAGAGAACCAGTTGATTTTCTCTGCATATAAGATCATTTGAGTCATGAGTCTTGATCTAGTATTTAAATTTTTGCTTTTAATTAGGCCAACATAAGGTGCGGTGTTAACTATAAAATTACAACTATATCAATCCAACGAAACCAAGATATATGATACAACTTTGCAAGTAATATAAGAATAATAGAACATACACGTTTTAAAAAGATTTAGGCAAGTACTTTTCTGTGAGATGTACACCTTGCATTATCCCAACACAATATTTGTTCATAATGGAGCAGCAGCCTAGTAGCCTAGATGTAACAATTATCTTGAGGTAATCTGAAGAACAATAAACATCCACACTAGCCTTACTCATGCTTCTAAAATACCAACAAAAACTAATTTAGACGATAACTCCATATTGCTGCAGGATAATATAAAGATGCAGCAGCTTAGTGTTTACATATATAGGGTTCTGAGCCTTGGGCATTAAAATACATACTATGTATCAGGTGAACAACATTTAAAATGACAAATCTGAAAGGGGAAATATTGTCCGAGACTCGTCATTAGTAGATCTTATTAACAACATTCATGTATATATGATAAAAAGAATTACAGATGTTTTCTCTAGTTTTATCTTGCACTTATTATGCCTTATTACCAATATGCAGTTCAGGTTTGGTAGCTTAAAATGGTTTAAAAATCTGGCAACATTGTTCAGAGAATGATGAAAAGTTAATCTCGGCCAACTAGGCCACTCCTCTATAATGATAATAACAAAAATAAAATAAAAGGACAATATTGAAGCCTACAAAAAAAATCAGATAAAGTGCTAAGCGATTATGACTAAATAGCACTTTGAAGGAGTCAGGATCAGGATTTGGGATGGGACGGGGGAAAGGAATGAAACCTGCAAATAAATCAAAGGATATAGCATGCTGGGAATTAATACGGTAAAAAAAAATACCGACGCAAATTTAACTCAGAAAAATGGATGCAAAAAGAATGAGTTTACAAAAAAAAAATATATTGTAAATACTGGTTTCTCAAGGTTGCATATTTATGAAACAGCGTGCTAGGTGTGGTGTGGCAACAGGCCATCTGCAATGTTCATTTGACATGTAAAGCAGAGTTGTCAGCAATACAGTGTCATGTTTTACAGCAGTTAAGAGTTCAATACTTTCACGAGGACTGTCCACTCCTCTGTTGGTGGTGTCCACTCACGTCTGGTTCTGTTAGCATGCGTTTTTATTTTACCATCTCTTGTATTTATAATTTCGTGTGTTAAGTATACGAAAGCACTCTAAGTTATTCTCTGTTCAGGAGGTAACTTGCTCATCATTCATTAACGGGTTTATATGATTATATTATTTAATTATATATTTTATGTGATTAAGTCGAGCAAAATTGATCAGAATAAGTGATCTGAATAACACATCCATAACGTATTATATTATCATCCGTAGCGCATATACAATATCATCCTAATTGTGAGTCCATTATATCATAAATATATATATCATATAATATATATATATTATATATATATATATATATATATATATATATATATATAATATATATATAATATATATATATATATATATATATATATATATATATATATATATATATATATATATATATATATATATATATATATTGTGACGGTAAAGCGTTGGTGTTCGGCTGTTTCAAAAGCTAGAGGCAGGGCCTCGTCACATAATCAAAAAAAAAAAGAGAAAAGTTGGTCCTTTCGTCTGTGGTAAGGTAATGGGAAGACACACAAAACACAAGTATATAAACAATGAAATTTTAATTACTTTAGAAAAACAAGACATGAATAAAGGCAATCTCATAAAAATATGCAAGACAAGTCAACAAACAAAATAACATGAATAATCACTGGCAAATGAAAAGTTACGCTAAGACAAGTAAGTTACAGTGATAGCAAAATAAAATATAAGTGCTGGAATACTGGCTTCGAGCTGCCACCTCCCTTAGTACACAAAAGCCAAGGCTTAGTCTACCAGCGAGAGATGTCAACTGCATGGAGCACTGAGATATTCTGACGAGACTGGCACACTGCAGCCCAGACGTCGACTTGTGGCGGTGGCGGAGGGCTGGGGCGACGAGACACCAGCCAATCAGCAACAGGCAGGCAGAGGAAGAGCAGTTAGCTGGTTATGGCGGTGGCCAGGTGTGTTGGGTACGATTTGGACTCTGGGCAAAACGTTTGGCGATACTTGGTGAACGTATCTTGTATTTTGACGTAATTATGTAGGGAAGAGAAGGCTCAATCTCTCTTGAAAGAGATTATCGTCACAATATATATATATATATATATATATATATATATATATATATATATATATATATATATATATATATATATATATATATATATATATATATATATATATATGTCGTACCTAGTAGCCAGAACTCACTTTTTGGCCTACTATTCAAGGCCCGATTTGCCTAATAAGCCAAGTTTTCCTGAATTAATATATTTTTTCTAATTTTTTTCTTATGAAATGATAAAGCTACCCATTTCATTATGTATGAGGTCAATTTTCTTTTATTGGAGTTAAAATTAACGTAGATATATGACCGAACCTAACCAACCCTACCTAACCTAACCTAACCTATCTTTATAGGTTAGGTTTGGTTAGGTAGCCGAAAAAGTTAGGTTAGGTTAAGTTAGGTAGGTTAGGTAGTCGAAAAACAATTAATTCATGAAAACTTGGCTTATTAGGCAAATCGGGCCTTGAATAGTAGGCCAAAAAGTGAGTTCTGGCTACTAGGTACGACATATATATATATATATATATATATATATATATATATATATATATATATATATAATAGTACATATACAATATATAATTCATAACGTGTACACATTGTATATCATCCGTAGTCCGAGCACATTGTATCATCCACAAATGCCTATACCTTTTACTTCAAAACAGCTTTCCTGTCGACTGGAAACTTGCCGAGATAAATTTGTTCAACAATCTCCTCACGCCTCATCTCTAGACTCGTCAATTGCGTATGATAATCTCCTCGTTTCCCACATTATTAGAGGCGCAAAGCTCAGGCAATCTCTCTTTCTCAGCGCTGAATCTGATGATTCAAACACGCCGGCCTGTGCTTCCTCCCTGATAACACCAAGAAATTGGGGCCTAAATTGGACTTATTAGTAATCATTTATCCAGGGCCGAGGTCGTCTCGAGCCATGGTTATCTGATGATTGTGTAGAGTATCTGTCCCATTATGTTAAGATCTATGCTACAGTAATGAGACACGTTACATCAATTTTACCTTTTTTTTTTACTACTTTTGTTAGCTTTTTTTGTCAGTTTTTGATCATTTTTTATTGTTAGTATTAACAGCTCTGTTGCTATTTTTGTTGTTGTTGCTATTATTATTATTATAATTATTATTTTTATTTTATTATTAATCATATTTTATTTTTTTTTATTATTGGGAAGGATAACGGTTGTGTTTTTATTGACCTTCGACAATCGGCGATAATGATCACTTTATAAACAGTGAAAAAAGTATCAAGTAGTGTCTTTTTTGGAGTCAAGTAACATGTGGAGCCCAAGGTGATGCAACGGTTGCAAGACGCCTCTTAAGATGGCTGTAAGCCAGACTTTGTTTTGTTTACATTCTGTTTACATTCTGTTTACATTCTGTTTACACTTCTATGTTGAAAACGATGATTTTTACACTTCATTGCTATATTGTCGTAATGGCTGGGCGCTTTTATAGTTCCCTTCCCTTCAACGGTTATAGTAAGACATTTAATAGCTTGCTAACTACTATGAATCACTTTTGGTGTTTACAGAGAGGTGTGAAGGCATCTACCAATTACTCCCAGCTGAAGTAAGTCCCACCTGAGCTGCTGTAGGGTGCAGACGTGTCGTCTGACCACTCCGCCAGTTTGGGGAGGTTGCAGTTTTCGCCAGCAGGGGGTGTGGGTGTCTCTACCCTCCCTGCTGTCCCTGCCTGGTGTTGACGTGGCGCTTTTACGATGAGCGGCCATCTTCCCGCTGTTGAGAGGGTAAACTCCGTGGGTTTGGAGTTTACCTGTCGTGCAGGGTATCCTCTCATTGAGCAGGTCATGTGTGACGTGCTACATTTCCCGGTCGAGGAGGTCTATGGGGTTGAGCTGGTGACTGCTCGCCGGGTGATCATCAAGTTTGTGGGTGAGGAGGCGTACTGTGGATTTCTCTGGCGGTACGAGGGCCGTACCTTGAAGTTGTTGGATGGCACTGGTTCTGTGGCCATATCTGATCGGAGTGGTGCCGTGACGTATGTGAGCGTCCATGGGGCCCCCATGGAATTCCCTGAGTCCCTTCTCCGGCGTTTCTTCCAGAGATTTGGCTCCGTCGTCAGTGTGAGAATGCACAAGCTATCTTCTGGAAAATATGCGGGGTTTAAGACGAACATTCGTACCCTCGGGATGCGCCTGAGGTCGGAAATTCAATCCTCTGTCCGACTTTTAGGGTACTACGTGTGGGTGTATTATGCCCAGCAACCCCGTACTTGTTTCCGGTGTGGCATGTTGGGACATCAGTCTGCCAGATGCCCTGTAGATCCGGTTGCTCCGGTCAACTTGTTCCGGGAAGAAGATTTCCCACAACTCCCTCTGGGGGATGTCTCCGGAGATGAAGAGGTGAGCGTTCAGTTAGCGGATGCAGCACCCCCCTACGTCGCCGGACGTTCCTCCGGTTGTTTCAGACTCTCCTCCGGGTCTTGCAGTGCCATCGGATGGTCTACGTGCTCCTGTCACTGTCTCCGCTGCTCCTGAAGGCCTTCCTAGTGATCATTGTGACGCGCCGCCGCCTTCTCCCTCGTCTTCGGCTGCTGCGCCTGGCCCTGTGTTCTCGCCTCGGGTCCCGGAAGTGCTGGGTGCTGGGTTGGCTGCGGAGCCTCCTGCTGTGTGTGGCCCGGTTCCCCCTGTGGTAGAGGCTGCTGCCGTTCTGCGTCGGGCGTCGGTTCGTCCAGCTGGTGGGACCCATGTTTTTGGGTCCGCTTCCGGCTCTGACGATCTCCAGCCGGAGCCCAAGCGTTCCAGGCGTTCGTCGTCTGCCTGGGCCGATGTTGGGGAATTCGGTGACTGTGGGTCCTTGGGAGTTGACGGTGTGGAACCGGATGTGTTGCTGTCTTCACGGTTGGTGGTGGCAGAGGTTCATGTGCCTGCTGCTGCTGGTGCCCAGGTCTCGGGGGTGCCTTCCGTTCCTTCTCCGCCTGGGGACTCTCCGCAGTGGGAGGTGGTGGCTCCCGCTCCCAGGGATGGTGTGGTTGCTGGTGCTTGGCGTGGCCTGGTTGTGACATTATGGAAGGATGCGCGCCGCCCTGGTTCCCTGCAGTCGTCTGGTGGTGTGCCCGTGGCCGCTGGTGCCCCGGTGGTGGTGTCTTATGTCCAGCCCCCTCTTGTGAGGGTGTGTTGGGGACCTGGGGGACGTGTTGCCGGCGTCGGTGATGCCACCGAGTCACTGGTCGGCGATTGCTGAGTTACTGCTGAATGACGAGCCGGGGAATTTCATGGTGGGGGTGTTCCCTTGATGTGGGGGATTGTGGCAGTTACTCGCGTCAGGAGTGATACCATTTGGGTCCCCTGCTTGCGAGTGTTTGTTGCTAGGGTTCCGGATGACATGGCGTCCCTGGTGGGTGTACGAGACCCTTGGGGGTGGTTACGTTGGGAGGCGTTCAATGTGCGTTTCCCCCGGGCTTTGTTCCCGGGCAAGTATGTCCGCTGATTGGCCGGTGTTTTGCAGAGTGTGTATTCTCTTCATGTATTACCTTGTATTACCTTGTTGTACTGTTTTCTTTTTAATTTTCCCTTTGTTTATATTTATGATTTGTTTGTGTGTGCATTGTCTTGTTATGTTTCATTTTCTAAATTTTGATGTTTTGTTGTCGGTCCTTCTGGCCGGTGTTTGTTTGTTTTGTTTATTTGCTTACATTATTTGCTTGTTTGTTATTGTTTTTGTTCTTTAATTTGGCTTGATGTATGCTGTTCCTCCATTTTTGCTAATTATTGTCCTGTGTTGTCGGTCCTTCTGGCCGGTAGCTTCTGTATTTTGTTTTTATTTTCTGATATTTTATTGTATCTATTGTCTTTATCTTGCATGCTTGCATGTAAAAAAAAAAAAAAAAAAAAAAAAAAAAAAAAAAAAAAAAAAAAAAAAAAAAAAATTACTCCCAGCTGAGAGATACTCAACACTTGGCTAACAAGTGTAATTAACACTTTTAACTGGTTGGCAAACTTAACGAAAGACCTTTCAGTTTAATGCAACACATCCTTCTAACACTAGTGTTCACGCCTTCTACTTGGTCGACCGTACAAAAGTAGACGGTTGTAGCCAACAGTGTTTGTGTTTTGGATTATTCATTTTATTGAGCACGAACAAAACAATCCAAGACCAAACCTAAATATTTCCCTGTGTAATATAGCGCGCACGTGTTTTATATCAGGTCTAAGATAGCGCACATGTGTTTTATATCAGGTCTAAGAGAGTGCGCACGTGTTTTATATCAGGTCTAAGATAGCGCACATGTGTTTTATATCAGGTCTAATATAGCGCACACATGTTTTATATCAGGTCTAAGATAGCGCACATGTGTTTTATATCAGGTCTAAGATAGCGCGCACGTGTTTTATATCAGGTCTAAGATAGCGCGCACGTGTTTTATATCAGGTCTAAGATAGCGCACATGTGTTTTATATCAGGTCTAAGAGAGTGCGCACGTGTTTTATATCAGGTCTAAGATAGCGCACATGTGTTTTATATCAGGTCTAATATAGCGCACACATGTTTTATATCAGGTCTAAGATAGCGCACATGTGTTTTATATCAGGTCTAAGATAGCGCGCACGTGTTTTATATCAGGTCTAAGATAGCGCGCACGTGTTTTATATCAGGTCTAATATAGCGCACACATGTTTTATATCAGGTCTAAAATAGCGCGCACGTGTTTTATATCAGGTCTAATATAGCGCGCACGTGTTTTATATCAGGTCTAAGATAACGCACACGTGTTTTATATCAGGTCTAAGATAGCGCACATGTGTTTTATATCAGGTCTAAGAGAGCGTGCACGTGTTTTATATCAGGTCTAATATAGCGCGCACGTGTTTTATATCAGGTCTAATATAGCGCACACGTGTTTTATATCAGGTCTAAGATAGCGTGCACGTGTTTTATATCAGGTCTAATATAGTGCGCACGTGTTTTATATCAGGTCTAAGATAGCGCGCACGTGTTTTATATCAGGTCTAAGATAGCACGCACGTGTTTTATATCAGGTCTAATATAGCGCACACGTGTTTTATATCAGGTCTAAGATAGTGCGCACGTGTTTTATATCAGGTCTAAGATAGCACACACATGTTTTATATCAGGTCTAAGAGAGCGCGCACGTGTTTTATATCAGGTCTAATATAGCGCGCCCGTGTTTTATATCAGGTCTAATATAGCGCAAACGTGTTTTATATCAGGTCTAATATAGCGTGCACGTGTTTTATATCAGGTCTAAGATAGCGCGCACGTGTTTTATATCAGGTCTAAGATAGCACGCACGTGTTTTATATCAGGTCTAATATAGCGCACACGTGTTTTATATCAGGTCTAAGATAGCGCACATGTGTTTTATATCAGGTCTAATATAGCGTGCACGTGTTTTATATCAGGTCTAAGATAGCACGCACGTGTTTTATATCAGGTCTAATATACGCGCACGTGTTTTATATCAGGTCTAAGATAGCACGCACGTGTTTTATATCAGGTCTAAGATAGCGCGCACGTGTTTTATATCAGGTCTAATATAGCGCGCACGTGTTTTATATCAGGTCTAATATAGCGCGCACGTGTTTTATATCAGGTCTAAGATAGCGTTTGTTACACCCAGGATTGCTTGCACAGGTTCAGTTTGATTCTTCACATTCTTCTCCCTTTTGTTATCTGCCATTTAGATAACTTCATGTTATCTTGGAACTTTAACAATTCATGTTGACCAGACCACACACTAGAAAGTGAAGGGACGACGACGTTTCGGTCCGTCCTGGACTATACTCAAGTCGACAGTGATTGTGAATACATATTTCAGCCACGTTATTGTGACTCCTCGTCCTTTAACAATTCCTTATTACGAAACATGTACCTCTTTTGAGTCCAACAATCCATTTGTGGACGTTGGATTAAATAGTTGCAATATGTCTTATCCATTCTAGATTTTATTTCGTATTTATATTGGGTATTTATTCCCCATAAAAGTAATTAGAGGTATGAGCATTAGAAGAGAAGATATTGGGTGTTGGGCAACAGTCTGGTATTGTTGATTAACCGTATACAAATGTTGCCATGTATTGATAACCTCAATAATCCCTTCTCCACACCCGGCTGAACAATATATGTGATAATCTCAGCCAAAATTGTCGCACCAATCAAGGTATATATATATATTCTCTTAATGACAGTCTAGAATAATTGAATATTTCCTTTACCTTTTGGAATTTGTAAATGTGTTTACTTAATTGAAGTTGTGAATAAGTGTCCGTTTACGTGCACTTATGAATGGTTGAATGTAACTTGTAGAGTTTTTTTGGGGGAATGATATTCTATTTATTTGTAGCACTTGTACATAAATGTTTACCTCTGGCAACATAAATGTTTACCTCTGGCAACATAAATGTTTACCTCTGGCAACATAAATGTTTACCTCTGGCAACATAAATGTTTACCTCTGGCAACATAAATGTTTACCTCTGGCAACATAAATGTTTACCTCTGGCAACATAAATGTTTACCTCTGGCAACATAAATGTTTACCTCTGGCAACATAAATGTTTACCTCTGGCAACATAAATGTTTACCTCTGGCAACATAAATGTTTACCTCTGGCAACATAAATGTTTACCTCTGGCAACATAAATGTTTACCTCTGGCAACATAACAGCCGCTTTACTCTGGAGGGGGGGGGCGGGGGGACATTGCTAACTTATTGTCACAATCACTTTAATTTATTTAAAGCCTAAAAGATGTGCACCTATTACGAAAATGAGCAGAAAGTGCCTCTTTCCACTGAAATTGGCAGTTTTCATTTGTGGTACTTGCAATACCAATAATTGTAGCTTTCAAAGGCGAAGTGACTTGGTTTGAGTTACCGTATTGGTTAAGTCACGGTCAACGTCGAGGATTATTAATATCTGACAACGTTTTGGATAAGCTGGTGTTAAGGTAGTGGGTAAACCTCACGTGATGAGAAATATTGCTTACCCACTATGGATAGCGTCCTATCTTAGTCCACTGTTGTAGAGGTTGACTGCTTGTATTCCATATTCCACTTTGGCTCAGTGCACACTTGTATTCAACACTAGACTGGTGATATGGGTACTGCAGTGTGGCAAGCCAAGGCAGGCCAGGGCAGGCCAGGGCAGGCCAGGGCAGGCCAGGGCAGGCCAAGGCAGGCCAAGGCAGGCCAAGACAGGCCAAGGCAGGCCAAGGCAGGCCAAGGCAGGCCAAGGCAGGCCAGGGCAGGCCAAGGCAGGCCAAGGCAGGCCAAGGCAGGCCAAGGCAGGCCAGGGCAGGCCAAGGCAGGCCAATGATGATGTATCAAAAGTATAAGTGAAGTAAATATTCGTTGGGTATAATTTCTCTCAATGGTTACTTTGTACTAGTCTGCTCTCTTCATGGGTTACCATGAATACGTCTGCTCTCTTCATGGGTTACCATGAATACGTCTGCTCTCTTCATGGGTTACCATGAATACGTCTGCTCTCTTCATGGGTTACCATGAATACGTCTGCTCTCTTCATGGGTTACCATGTATACGTCTGCTCTCTTCATGGGTTACCATGAATACGTCTGCTCTCTTCATGGGTTACCATGTATACGTCTGCTCTCTTCATGGGTTACCATGTATACGTCTGCTCTCTTCATGGGTTACCATGTATACGTCTGCTCTCTTCATGGGTTACCATGTATACGTCTGCTCTCTTCATGGGTTACCATGAATACGTCTGCTCTCTTCATGGGTTACCATGTATACGTCTGCTCTCTTCATGGGTTACCATGTATACGTCTGCTCTCTTCATGGGTTACCATGAATACGTCTGCTCTCTTCATGGGTTACCATGTATACGTCTGCTCTCTTCATTGGTTACCATGTATACGTCTGCTCTCTCATCATGAGTGCCATGTATATGTATTGCTTTCTTATGGTTACCATGTATATGTTTGTTTGTCATTGTTGCGCCTCTTGCATAACATACTTGTGTCATAACGCTTGGAATATCATCAAGTCTCAATCAAAATCTCAAAATTTTCGAGGTAGGAAAAGTTTATTATTTTTTCGTAATGTACCGGATGTATGCCGTAGTCACGCAAGATTATATTATTATCGTAAGTCAAATCTTAAGTAGGGCTGCAAGTACCCAAGGTATTTGTGGATATGTAAATAGGCCCTCTTGACTCGTGTTGGCTAGTGCTGGCTATTTTTTTGTTTGCTGTTGACTTATCTTGAACCTTGTTGACTATTGCTGGCTTTTGTTGACTTTTCTTGACTCCTCGTTGCTCATATTTACTCCTGCTGAGTCTTCTAGGCTTCTTGCTATATGTTGCTGACTTCAACAAAATCCTGGCAATAGGCCTTCATTGAATTCTTCCGACTGAAGATGCTTTTTTTTTAACTTGCAATTCGAGTTTCGCTTGGACTCGCTGAGACGTCAAACAGTTCATACACGTTCTTTGACTTTTTAAATTTTTGACTTTATAATTTTTTTTTTTACTTTTGAGTAGGTGAAAATGAGAGTTTCGCTGGATATTTGGTAATTCTTCACTGTAGTTTTACTCTAGTGATTTATAAAATATTTAACTTCTGCCATTAAAGCAAGGCAGATGTATATTTTTGAACGATTAAAAAATCATTAGTATTTAAAAATATTTAAAAACAATTGCACTCATAACCAGATAATTTTATATTCATCGTGTAATTATATAACCTGTTCCCCCGTCTTGTAAGTATAAAATGTGATCCCCATTTAGTAAATACATAATATTGTCCAAATCTGCTTGTTCTAAAATTCAAAATGGTTGGCAAATATCAAGTCATATGAAGATGTGCTAATAACTCTGGACTCAAAGATATATTGATTAAAAATACATTTGGCCAACACTATGAGTGGACAAATTGTCTTTTCATGGATGGGTTATTCCTTTAAATAATTACAAAAAATCCCGTTTCATATTTTATCTTGCTTTTATATCACAAGAATCTTCTTCTCAAATCATAGACTCTAATATCTTGCTGTTTGTCCAAATATGGACTCCAGGGGCCAGATTCATGAAGCAGTTACGCAAGCACTTACGAACCTACACATCTTTTTCTCAATCTTTGGCGACTTTGTTTACAAATATGAAACAGTTAATGAGCTCCAGCGCACCAGGAGGCTGTTTATAACAATAACAACAGTTGATTGTGAAGTTTTCATGCTTGTAAACTGTTTAATAAATGTAACGAAAGCCGTCAAAGATTGAGGAAAGATGAACACGTTCGTAAGTACTTGCGTAACTGCTTCGTGAATCTGGCCCCAGATGCTGTAGGTTAACCTCGCCCATCTTTGCACAGTGATTGCAGTAGGATACGTGCCCAACATGGACGGAACGTGTTCGGCATTATTGAAACGAGTACAACGAAGCACGGTGCGTTAGACAACCACATGAGGTCTCAAGCTTTTTGCATATTGGTTTAACTAAAAAAAAAGGTCCTACACATAAAACATTGTGCACTGATCTCGTCAAATTAAGAAAATCTTTTCGTCATATTTCCCCCTTTAAAAGCTGGCGAAATTTTGATAACACAATAGGTTTTCCAAGGGACTTTCTTTCTCATAAGCAACAGAGAGAGAGAGAGAGAGAGAGAGAGAGAGAGAGAGAGAGAGAGAGAGAGAGAGAGAGAGAGAGAGAGAGAGAGAGAGAGAGAGAGAGAGGAAATTTTTCTTTGAATTTGCTCTTTTATCTTGCGCAAGGAACTTGGTGATATTGTCATTATAATGTTGTTATTGGGCCCTAACATACACAACTTCAGCATTCTAGCCCCGAGTGGTAGAGCCAAAAACAAGTTCGTTGCTTAATTGAGTCAATTAAGATTTTCCAGAAGGAAACAGTACCAGGCTACGCAACACCGGGAAAGGCTTTTGACATCACCATTTAAGTAACGATTGTTGTCAATCGCTGGGAAAGTACTGATCTGCTACCTACCAAATGACGAGTGACGATTTGCTGCCAAATACTGTGGAAGAACAATCTATCAGCCATTGGGTAGGAACTGCTGACCATCAATCACTGTTCTCAACCACTCGGTAACTCACTGCAAAGTACCAGACACAACATATCACTTTGCAAACTCGAACATCTTTCACGAACTGGAGTTATATTTGGAAGAAGAAAAGTAACCAAAATATTGAAAATAATATGTAATATACCTAAATTGTTGCAAAACAGTTTTTTTGCATGAATGTGACTATTACCAAGTTATTTTTTGCAGGTATGCAGTTTCATTTTTACCAAATGACCACTACTTCTTCGCCTCAGGAGTCTGGCCCTAGCTTCGGTACGGGGCAGACGTGTTGAATCTGCGCTCCAGCAGTTGGTGTTGTTTGCCCGTTTCGGCTGGTTGGGGGCGGGTGTGTCTCTACTCGCCTGTGCTGACGTGGCGTTACGATGGGGGTCCCTCTACCCCCTGTCGTCCGGGCTCAGTCTGTGGGACTAGAGTTCTCTGTGCGGGCTGGTTACCCGGAGATTGCCCTGGCTTGTGAAATGCTCTCTGTCCCTGTGTTTGCGTTTTATGGGGTCGAGTTGGTAACGGCCCGTAGGGCAATTGTGAAGTTCGCAGAGGAGGTGGCGTATCGCGATTTTCTCCGGCGATACGAGGGGCGGACACTACCCCTGCCGGATGGTGCGGGCACTGTCACCCTCTCGGATAGAAGTGGTGCACTGACTTACATCAGTGTGCATGGGGCTCCCTTGGAGTTTCCAGAGGCTCTGCTACGGCGGTATTTCGGCCGGTATGGCGCAGTTGTTAGTGTGAGAGTGAACGTGGTGTCTTCTAGTCCTCTTAAGGGTGTGAGGTCTAACATTCGCACCCTGGGCATGAGACTCCGGGCGGATATTCCGTCCTCTGTGCGCCTTATGGGGTACAACGTTCGGGTGTTTTACGCCCGCCAGCCGCGGACGTGTTATCGTTGTGGTCTTTTGAGCCATCAGGCTGCTGACTGTTCTGCGCCTGCTGTTGCACCAGTGAATCTCTTCAGTGAGGAGGATTTTCCGCCCCTTCCTGTGGGGGATGATTCGGTGGGTGTGGACGTCTCTTCGGCTGAGGAGGTGCCCTCTGTAGCAGCTGTTGCTCCGCCTGTTGCGCCCCCTGTTGTTGCCGCATCTCCTCCGGAGGTTGGGTCCTCGCCTAGTGCTCCGCCTGCTCCGGCTGGTGTCCCTGAGCCTCTTCCGCCTGCCGTTTGCTCGGACCCCTCGTCTTCCGGTTCTCCTCTGCTGTGTCTGTCCCGGTCCCTGCGCCCTCGCCGTCTGTTCCGGCTGTGCTGGGAGCTGGGGTGGATCCGGCATTCCCTCCTGTGCCTAGCCTGGTGCCCCGTGTGGTTGAGGAGGCTGCCGTACTGCGGCGTGCGTCGGTTCGCTCGGTTGGTGCTGCGCGGGTTGCTGAGTCTGCCTCCGGGTCTGATGATGTGCGGCCCGAGCCTAAGCGTTCCCGGCGTTCTTCTGCGTGGGCTGAAGTTGGCGACTTCGACGAGTGTCGTCCTTCCGTTGACGGTGGAGTGGCTCCGGATGTGGTGCACACTACGGTGGTGGCGGAGGTACACATGCCTGAGGATGCCGGTGCCGGCGTTTCGGCACCTGGTCCGAACTTCTGGTCGGAACTTCTGGTCCGGTGTCCGAGGGTCCTGCTTCAGGTGCGTTGCCTGCGTCGGATGGCTCCGGTTCTTCGTGGGCGGTGGTTCCCCCTGCTGTAGTTGGTGGTGAGCGGGGTGGCCTGGTGGTGATGTTGAGAAAGGATGCTCGCTCTGGATGTTCTGTGGCCCCTTCCTCGTTACCCGTTTCCTCGGCAGCGGTCTTACCGCCTCTTCTGTTTCCTGCAGTCCCTTCCGTGTCTCCTGCGGTATCCGTGGAAGTGCTATCGTCTCAGCGTCCGGCACCTGCTCTGATGGCGAAGGCGTAACAGGCTCGGCGACCCTCGTCCGCTTCTCCAGTGTCGTCTGCTTCCTCGAAGGGCGTGGTTGGCGCTCCCCAGCCTCGTTATGCGACTTGCGTCAGTGACCTTAGGCACTGGCCGATGCAGCCAGATATAGATGTTCCCGAGTTTATGATACCCGCTCGAGAGCGGGGGATCAAAAACCCTACCGACCTTGAAGATCTAGTCTGGGAAGCTTACAAGGCGAAGTATCCTCATGATCTTTTCCCGGAGAAGTACATTTCTCACGTTGTTCCTCGCAAGTGATTTCTATGTATTTTGTGTTGCCTGTGGTGTGCGTGGTTGTGGGGTGTGTATGTGAGTGGGTGGGGTGGGTATTGTTTCCCGGTTCCTGCGTGCTCCGGTTTGTATTGTGGGTTTTCTTGTGTGGCTAGTGGGGGGGTGTGCGGTTCCTATGCGTCTGTGTGTTTGGTTGTGGATGTCGTGTGCTCTTGTTTGTCATATTGTGTGCCCTTCAGGCTGTTGGCGTGTGCTCTTTCTTATGTTTTGCCACTTTGTTTTGCCTTCCGTTTGTTATGGCGGATCTGTTTTCTTTATTGTTATTGTCTATATTCTTGTATGTTTCTCGCCTCTCTGTATGTGTTTGAGGTGTTAGCAGGCTTGTTTTGTGTGCATTTTGTCCTGGGGTTTTCCCTTAGTTTGTCTTACGCTGTTTTAATTAATATAAAAAAAAAACTTCTTCGCCTCATAAAATGGCACTCATGGACCACAAACATTTTAGGAGACTGAGAATTAATAGTAACTTTGTTAGCAGAAGTTGGCACAGTTTTATCTGAGGGCTGCACCTCAGGGGCCTCAAACTCTTTATATCAAAGAGGAGATGTAAAGAAATCTACCCAGCTTCTCGGTGTATATACATTGAAAAGTTTAGTGTTGTCCTGGACAATGATTAAAACTAAATTATACCTGCTGGCAGATCAGTAGGCTATTGTGGTGGCCATATAACCCTACCGAGATTGTTAGCACTTTAAACCAAACACTTATTTTCACGTCTCGACGGGACTCCAAACCCACCATTCACTGCAACAAAAAAGAATACCTTCATATCAAAATGATCAATCTATGACTAGTCTGGAGTGCAAGACTGTGTGTGTGTGTTTGTGTGTGTGTGTGTTTGTGTGGGGGTGGGTGGGTGCAGGGATAGCGGCGCCTCCAGGGGTCTTGTAAGAAGCGATACAGGTGATAAATTGCTCGGCAATTAATTTAACTGTCCATCAGCAAGTTGTGTTCTCGCATAGCCACCACTTGGAAGCTGAGGGATTCCTGGCAGTGCCACCAGAGGGTGCAGACG
The DNA here is from genome assembly GCF_040958095.1 of Procambarus clarkii. Lineage (NCBI taxonomy): Eukaryota > Metazoa > Arthropoda > Malacostraca > Decapoda > Cambaridae > Procambarus > Procambarus clarkii. The sequence continues at coordinate 3,215,021 of NC_091155.1, forward strand.
TCGAGCTCTGGCTGTCAGTGGTCGTTTGCCGTTGCTGAGTGGCGGTTGCTGTGGGGGGGGGGGTGTGGAGCTCCCGCTGGTCGGGGCCCCGCCTGCCAGTATGGACGGAGCTGGTACTAGCCGTATCAGAAGACTAGACACAGTGCGGCTGGATTTTTCTGCTGATGTGGGTTGGCCCGTTGTAGAAGTTGCCCTCCTCGACGTCCTCCGTGTTGACGTCCCCGAGCTCCTGGGCCTAGAGAAGTTGTTGCCCGCCCGTGTTGCGGTGTCGTTCGCCAAGTCAACTGTATACCGGGAGTTTGTGGCCCACTGGAATGGCCGCACGCTTCCTCTTCCGGATTCGGCTGTGTCTGTAGAGATCTCGGATCCCTGGGGGCCCTTGACGTTTGTGAGTATTCACGGCGTGCCGGTGACCTTCCCCGAAGCGACCCTCATGGCCTTGTTTACGCGGTTTGGGTCGGTGGTGAAGCACCGGTTCAACACTTTGAGTGCGGGCCGACTGAAGGGGGTCCGGCTGGGTTCACGCACGCTTGTCATGCGGCTCACAAGCCCTATACCGTCCAGGGTCTCATATCGTGGGCTGTCTCTGAGGACCTTCTATCAGGGGCAGACCCGGACGTGTTTCCGGTGAGGTGCCGAGGGCCACGTCGCGGCCGATTGTGACGCTCCTCATACAGGTGCCCCTTCAGTTTTCCTAGAGGATGATTTTCCTCGCTTATCTGTGCGTGTGGACTCCCCGGCGGATTCTCGCTCTGTGCTCATGCTTGGTGTGGATCCTGCGGCGGTTCCGGATGTCAATGCGTCTGGACCGGATGTGTCTGCCCCGCCGGTGAGCTCGGGGGACCTGGGGGCGCCTGTTTCGGACCTTCATCGTTCGATGACTGTGGAAGTGCATCCGCATCCGGTGACCTTGGGGGATGCTGTAGGGGTGGTGCCTGAGTCTCCTGCTGGAGGCCGTGTGCTTTCCGGGGCTGACGGTGCGGTGGTATGGTCGCCGTCCCTGGATACCTCACGTGTGCTGACGTCTTCCCTTCCGCCTGTTGTGTCTCTTCCTTCTCCGACTCCGGTCTTCGTTCCTAGTGGTGGCTTTTTGCCCCGCGTTGTTGAGGCTGCTGTTCTGCGGGAACGTGCTGCCCCGATTTTGGGGCTGCCTGTCGATGGTTCTTCTGGGTCACCGCTTGTTGGGGGTGACAGCTCCGACGATCAGCAGCCTCTGTTTAAGCGCCGTCGCTCGGCTCGGGGTGCGTCACCTCGCCGGTCGTGGACAGAGGAGCGGGATGAAATGGAGGATGATGATGTGGCCGACGCTGTGTTGCCTCATGTGGTGCCTTCTGAGTTGGATGCTGTGCCTCCTGCTGGTGGCTCCCCTCAGTTGGCTGTTGCCCCTGGTAAGAGCGACCTTGTGGTGGTGTTGACGAAGGATGTGAAGCGGGGGGCCTCTGCTCCTGTTCCGGTTGGTGGGGCTCTAGGGCCCTTGCGGAGCCACCCTCCGCGGGTCTCGGTGCGGTTCCTGACACCGAACGGTGTGCACGCCCTAGTGGGCGGGCCGGTGTGCGGCCTGCAGTGCAGTCAGATGTGCTTCCCAGTGTGCGCCCGTGTGCCCAGTGTCCTCGGGGGAAACCTGTCCCTTTTGTCCTCTCGACCGGAGAGATGCTCGACGGATCTACAGCAACTGTGACTTTTCAGTGTGATGACTTGGTGCGTCCTGTTCCCTGGTGCCCTTCTACCATCTGGGTTCCACGAGAGCAGTGTTTTGTCTCGGGTGTGCCGAATTCGATGCCTCGGCCTACTGCGATTCCTGGGTGTCCGCTTTCTGACGGTCTCCAACTTGTTTGGGAGGCTTATTGTTTACGGTTTCCTGCTCGGGAGTACCCGGAGAAGTATGAGTGATTGGTTTATTGGTGTGTTTGGTTTATGTCTGTATTGTGCATGATGTTTCCCCGGTGCCTGCGTGCACAGGTGGGTGTCCTTGTCTGTGCGTGTGGGTGGTGTGGGTATTGTTCTTGCCCCTGCATGGCTTGTGTTCTTGTATGTTTTGTGCTATGCACTTGGTGTGTGTGTTTGTGTTGTGTTTTATGTTATTTATGTGATATTTATTTGAAACATTCTGTTTGTGTGTGTGTGTGTGTGTGTGTGTGTGTGTGTGTGTGGTTGTGGGTGTGTAACCTCCAGTGCCCGTTTCGGGGTTCTCTCATTGTGCCTTACTTTGTTTCTTGGTTCTTGTATGTTTCGTTTGCATCCGTGTTTTCGCACTTTGCTATGTTAGTCCTGTATGTATGTATGATTTGTTTTCTCTTGTCTGGTTTATATATTGTGTATTTCTTTTATAAAAATCTAATTTTGTATATGTATGCGTGTCTGGTGTATTCTGTGTATGGTTGTTGTGTCTTTCCATGTCCGTATGCGTCCATTTGTTGTATGTCCATTATTATGTTTAATTTTGTATTCGGTTTTATGTCCCTGGAGTTTCTAGGGTCTTGTACTGCAATGTTCTTTTATGCCTGTGTTTCTACTTATGTTTTGTTGTTCTGTTCTTGTTCTTCTGTTCATGTCTTGTATATTGTGCTATACTTTGTATATTTCTTTTATAAAAATACAACAAAAAAAAAACTTGGAAGCTGAGGAAAAACTTGGGCACCCCGGCTCGACGCTCTGTCCTACCAGACTTGGTGCAGGAAGCCCGCTGGGGCCTTTGTTGTCCTGCTTGTACTAGCATAAATGTTGTACTGCTTGTACTATCCTAAATGTTGTACTGCTTGTACTAGCCTAAATGTT
>NC_091155.1:3222795-3252926 GCF_040958095.1 Procambarus clarkii
GGTTCAAATAGCCTCGGCTATCACCTCATATATATATATATATATATATATGCACGACGTTTCGAACCTCCATGGTTCATTCTCAAGTGAACAGATCTTACAATACTAGTTGATTTTATACCCGCATTAGGTCAGGTGATAATACAATGAAGGTGAAAACATGGGGGGATACATAAGGGATAAACATAGGGGCTGCAGAAGGCATATTGGCCCATACGAGGCATCTCCTATCTAAACACAAAGATTAATCCAGTGTAATTGGCCTGTTATGTTGGACATTACAGGCCAATTACACTGGATTAATCTTTGTGTTTAGATAGGAGATGCCTCGTATGGGCCAATATGCCTTCTGCAGCCCCTATGTTTATCCCTTATGTATCCCCCCATGTTTTCACCTTCATTGTATTATCACCTGACCTAATGCGGGTATAAAATCAACTAGTATTGTAAGATCTGTTCACTTGAGAATGAACCATGGAGGTTCGAAACGTCGTGCACATTATACAAATAAGTGTAATACACTCTATATATATATATATATATATATATATATATATATATATATATATATATATATATATATATATATATATATATATATATATATATATATATATATATATATATATATATATATAATTTCGTAAACCTCACCTTGTAAACATTCATGTTTCTACATGTTAAACAAGCTACGAGGATGAGGGAAGGGGATGTTCCCTCCATGCTGGATATTATATTTACCAGGAAAGAGAAAGATATATTTATCATTCAGTACCTCCCTCCTTTGGTACCTCCCTTTTCCTCCTTTCAGTACCTCCCTCCTTTTACCCAAGTGACATGGTCACTTGGGTAAAAGTGACCATGTCTTTTTGGGAATAAAGTATGCAATGCATTATAATCTGGAAGAAAATGAGCTTGAAGCAGTTGAAAAACCTGACTTGTGGAGAGGTCATTATGGGGAACTCAGATATTTCCTTAAGGAATTTGACAAACACTTGCTGTTAGGACATGAAGTAAATGAGATGTATGTCAAGTTTTGTGAAATATATGATAATGGCACAACAAAATTTATTCTAAAGCAGAGATGCAGAACTAGGAAAAGGGGAAAAATAGCCCAAACATACAAGCAATACAAAGATGCGAGAAACAACAATAGCAGTAAGGAGAGGGGCAGAAAGACTATGACTTTCGGTCATATTCAACAACACAAATATACATACACATACACACATTATTGGAAAAAATTGGAATTGGAATATTGGAAAAAATAATTAAAACTAAATGGGTAGAACACCTGGAGAGAAATGATATAATTTCAGACAGACAGTATGGTTTTCGATTTGGAAGATCCTGTGTATCGAATTTAATAAGTTTCTATGATCGAGCAACAGATATATTACAGGAAAGAGATGGTTGGGTTGACTGCATCTATCTGGACCTAAAAAAGGCATTCGACAGAGTTCCACATAGAGAGGTTGTTCTGGAAACTGGAAAATATTGGAGGGGTGACAGGTAAGCTTCTAACATGGATGAAAAATTTTCTGACTGATAGAAAAATGAGGGCAGTAATCAGAGGCAATGTATCAGACTTGAGAAATGTCACAAGTGGAGTACCACAGGGTTCAGTTCTTGCACCAGTGATGTTTATTGTCTACATAAATGATCTGCCAGTTGGTATACAGAATTACATGAACATGTTTGCTGATGATGCTAAGATAATAGGAAGGATAAGAAATTTAGATGATTGTCATGCCCTTCAAGAAAACCTGGATAAAATAAGTATATGGAGCACCACTTGGCAAATGGAATTTAATGTTAATAAATGCCATGTTATGGAATGTGGAACAGGAGAACATAGACCCCACACAACCTATACATTATGTGAGAAATCTTTAAAGAATTCTGATAAAGAAAGAGATCTAGGGGTGGTTCTAGATAGAAAACTATCACCTGAGGACCACATAAAGAATATTGTGCGAGGAGCCTATGCTACGCTTTCTAACTTTAGAATTGCGTTTAAATACATGGATGGTGATATACTAAAGAAATTGTTCATGACTTTTGTTACGCCAAAGCTAGAATATGCAGCTGTTGTGTGGTGCCCAACAACAGAAGTTGGCCCATATCTTAAGAAGCACATCAACAAACTGGAAAAGGTGCAAAGACATGCTACTAAGTGGCTCCCAGAACTGAAGGGCAAGAGCTACGAGGAGAGGTTAGAGGCATTAAATATGCCAAAACTAAAAGACAGAAGAAAGAGGTGATATGATCACTACATACAAAATAGTAACAGGAATTGATAAAATCGACAGGGAAGATTTCCTGAGACCTGGAACTTCAAGAACAGGAGGTCATAGATTGAAACTAGCTTAACACAGATGCTAAAGAAATATAAGAAAATTCACTTTCGCAAATAGAGTGGTAGACGGTTGGAACAAGTTAGGTGAGAAGGTGGTGGAGGCCAAGACAGTCAGAAGTTTCAAAGCATTATATGACAAAGAGTGCTGGGAAGACGGTCTCATCCTGTAACTACACTTAGGTAATTACACACACACTATATATATATATATATATATATATATATATATATATATATATATATATATATATATATATATATATATATATATATATATATATATATATATATATATATATATATATATATATGTCGTACCTAGTAGCCAGAACGCACTTTTCAGCCTACTATGCAAGGCCCGATTTGCCTAATAAGCCAAGTTTTCACGAATTAATATATTTTCTCATTATTTTTTCTTATGAAATGATAAAGCTATCCATTTCATTATGTTTGAGGTCAATTCTTTTTTATTGGAGTTAAAATTAATATAGATATATGACCGAACCTAACCAACCCTACCTAACCTATCTTTATAGGTTAGGTTAGGTAGCTGAAAATGTTAGGTTAGGTAGTCGAAAAAAACATTAATTCATGAAAACTTGGCTTATTAGGCAAATCGGGCCTTGCATAGTAGGCTGAGATGTGCGTTCTGGCTACTTGGTACGACACATTATATATATATTTATATATATATATATTTATTTATATATATATATATATATATATATATATATATATATATATATATATATATATATATATATATATATATATATATATATATATATATAGGGAAGGGAGTACCACCTCTGGCTGGAAGAAGGGGGACCCATAGCCTCGGAGGAAACCACACATAACGCATTGGAGGGAATGTAGGTCTCCTCCAATACAGTTTCTGTGTGCTTTTCTCCTACCACCCCCTTCCCTATTTTTTTTTTCCTTTATTGTGTATTTAAAGGTTACAAAACATACAAGACAAATGCCTAAAGGTTATGAATCTCTTGAAGCTCCTCCGCTTCTGGACAGGAACCGAGGACGCAGCAAGCATTTCCCCTCTGGATCGCCACACTGAGACGCTGAAATAAAAAACTGGAAGCCCTTGGGTCTCTGGTGACGTCAATGAGCCTGGAACCCAATTCCTTGAGAAATCCCAAGGCACTCTTGCCCCAGGGGCCATGCGTCTCAGACACTATGGGAACAAAGAGGTATTGACCTTCCAGTCGCCTGTACTTGAGTGATTTTGCTGTTTCCCTGTGGTTGGCCGCCCCACCTCCTTGATCAGCTCCGAAGTGTACATAGGTGTCAGCCAGGGTGGATACACATGTGTAGTCCCACACCAACTGTCTACCCTCCTTCCATGAGTATATGGTGATGCCATCAGGGCGAAGTGCGGGGAAATCCGGGTTTTGGACCCCTAGGATGCGAGGTTCTCTCTCCGCTGGGCACCCAGCTAAGACGAGGCTTCTCTTGATGATGTCATTGACCTCGTTGTGATATATATATATATATATATATATATATATATATATATATATATATATATATATATATGTATATATATATATATATATATATATATATATATATATATATATATATATATATATATATATATATATATATATATCGGACAATTAGTAAAAAAAAAAAAAAAAAAAAAATTGAAATTTTTACCTTGTACCTAGATCCACCAGGCCTGTTTGGTGCATGTTTCAGTACTTCAGAAATCTGGAAGGTCACATCCTCCTCCTCAACTTGTGGATGTGCGTTGATAGATGATTCTGTAAAATAAGGTTATTTATATAATAATAAATTCAGTATAACAATAATATTCTGTAAAATTAAAGTAATTTATACATCAATCAGATAAAACTCTCCAGAGATGGTGATACACAACATATAAAGGACAAGTTTCAGAACAAAATATGCATTTAGGAATAAGGTTTTGTACATGTAGGTAGCACATGAGAAAATAAGTGGAAGGTGATCAAGTTTATATTAACATGTTAATGGCTTTGTTAAGGCTTTGCAAGAATGAAAAAAATATTAATAATATAATATCACCTACCAATTAAGTGTACATTTATAAGTCAATTATTTGCATTATTATTATTCAATACTAATGATATAAAAATGCATTTTGTAATCTACTATTTATGCAAGTATTAAGCACAGGATCATGAAATAAACTGCAAAATACTGTAATGGATAAACCAATTAAGTTTACATTTTCCTATAGCTAAGTCAGTCAGTTCTATTAGCAGCAGAGAACAATTATGCCCAACCTCTATTAAATGAAACAATCTTAAGAGCAAGTGATAGAAATATAATCATTTATGCTTGGGATTATGGAATGGTTCCAAATATGAAAAATATCAAGTTTTTTGGTTAAAATTTTTTAACTTAAAATTTACATTAAGTGAATTTTAAACTTTAAAAAAATTATTTAATTTTTTGGTTACTTACTTAAAATAACATTATATAGTTCTTGTTTTTGTAGAAATGCCAATTTCTTCTTTTGCCCTTCCAGACTGTATAGTGACCACAGGCCGTTTGTTCATATCTTCATTATTCTTCGAACCGTGGTTGCACAATCAGACCCATGTACACTGGTTAAAAGCATCACCTAAAAGCAACAACAAAAATGTAGTACACTGACGAATTTTGAATATATATATATATATATATATATATATATATATATATATATATATATATATATATATATATATATATATATATATATATATATATATATATATATATATATATATATATATATATATGTATGCCATATACATATATATGCTATGTTGTATGCTACAACTTGGCTGATAATAAAGTCATTCACAACTGCAGGCCTAATAAAAAAAGGAGGTGGCATAGCAATATCTTACAAAGATACCTTCATCTGCAATAGTGTCATTAGTAATAGAGACGACTATTGTGAATATACCTTTGCCAAGTTCTCCAGTAAATCCCTTAAATCCTCCTTGACTATAAGTGCCATCTATAGATTTCCCAATACCAACATAGCTTCATTCTCAGATAACGTAAGGAATCTTATCATAAATAACAATCTCAACAAAAATCAAACCAACTTAGTGGTTTGTAATGGTGAACAAAACTTGCAGATACTTATATATAACCTGTGAATAGAGTGTAATAACAGCAAAACTATTTGTTTATTGTTTTATGACCATAATAATTGAATCACTAATATGATTCACTAATATTTAATCCTAATAGTAATCACTAATATATAATCCATTGAGCATGCTGCATCTCTTTCAGTCTCTTTGCAATTTGAACAAGAGGGTTTTTAATTGATCGAACCATATTCTTAAAGTAAAGTAAATGAGATGTATTCCATATTTTGCAAAATATACGATGAAGGCACACAAACATTCATACCAAAACTGAAGGGCAGGATTTTATGAGGAGACATTAGAGGCATTAAATATTCCAAAACTAGAAAACAGAAGGAAAAGAGGAGATATGATCACTTCGTACAAAACAGTAACAGGAATTGATAAACTTGATAGGGAAGATTTCCCGAGACCTGGAATTTCAAGAACAAGAGGTTATAGATTTAAACGAACTAAACAAAGATGCCGAAGAAATGTAAGATAATTCACTTTTGCAAACAGAATGGTAAACGGTTGGAACAAGTTAGGTGAGAAGGTGGTGGAGGCCAAAACCGTCAAAAGTTTCAAAGCATTATATGACAAAGAGTGCTGGGAAAATGGGACACCACGAGTGTAGCTCTCATCCTGTAACTACACTTTGGATTTCCTTAAGTACTTTCGTATTTCAATAATATATCTTCAGAAGGAATCATTCCTCCTGAAATAATTTACATTTACTTGATTCCTTCTGAACATGTATTATTTAAATATGAAAGTACTTAAGGAATTTCCTGTTTCAATTCTTCTTCCGTGGTCTGACACTCACATTTTTCACCACATGTTAATTTCCGTGATTTACACACACACACAAATTTATACACACACACACATATAATATATTATATATATATTTATATACTGTATATATATATATATATATATATATATATATATATATATATATATATATATATATATATATATATATATATATATATATATGTATATATATATATATATATATATATGTCGTACCTAGTAGCCAGAACGCACTTCTCGGCCTACTATTCAAGGCCCGATTTGCCTAATAAGCCAAGTTTTCCTGAATTAATATATTTTCTCTAATTTTTTTCTTATGAAATGATAAAGCTACCCATTTCATTATGTATGAGGTCAATTTTTTTTTATTGGAGTTAAAATTAACGTAGATATATGACCGAACCTAACCAACCGCACCTAACCTAACCTAACCTATCTTTATAGGTTAGGTTGGGTTAGGTAGCTGAAAAAGTTAGGTTAGGTTAGGTTAGGTAGGTTAGATAGTTGAAAAACAATTAATTCATGAAAACTTAGCTTATTAGGCAAATCGGGCCTTGCATAGTAGGCTGAGAAGTGAGTTCTGGCTACTAGGTACGACATATATATATATATATATATATATATATATATATAATATATATATATATATATATATATATATATATATATATATATATATATATATATATATATATTATTAAATATGACCGAAAAAGTAAGATTAATAATTCTAACACGAATTTTCTCAATCTTTCGTACATTACGCTTCACTGTTGGAGGTAAATCAAAAATCACTTCTCCAAAATTCATTTTTATTTCTAGTCTGACGCGACACGGGCGCGTTTCGTAAAACTTATTACATTTTCAAAGACTTCACAAATACACAACTGATTAGAACTTACGTCTCTCTGATATTATATCTACATTCGAGTGAGGTGGGAAGGGTGATGTGGCATTAACACAAGACAGAACAGGAGGGAATATTAATAGGGTATTAAAAGTATCAACACAAGACAGAACAGAAACAATGGGTATTGAATAGAAGTGTTTGTAGAAAGCCTATTGGTCCATATTTCTTGATGCTTCTATATTGGAGCGGAGTCTTGAGGTGGGTAGAATATAGTTGTGCAATAATTGGCTGTTGATTGCTGGTGTTGACTTCTTGATGTGTAGTGCCTCGCAAACGTCAAGCCGCCTGCTATCGCTGTATCTATCGATGATTTCTGTGTTGTTTACTAGGATTTCTCTGGCGATGGTTTGGTTATGGGAAGAGATTATATGTTCCTTAATGGAGCCCTGTTGCTTATGCATCGTTAAACGCCTAGAAAGAGATGTTGTTGTCTTGCCTATATACTGGGTTTTTTGGAGCTTACAGTCCCCAAGTGGGCATTTGAAGGCATAGACGACGTTAGTCTCTTTTAAAGCGTTCTGTTTTGTGTCAGGAGAGTTTCTCATGAGTAGGCTGGCCGTTTTTCTGGTTTTATAGTAAATCGTCAGTTGTATCCTCTGATTTTTGTCTGTAGGGATAACGTTTCTATTAACAATATCTTTCAGGACCCTTTCCTCCGTTTTATGAGCTGTGGAAAAGAAGTTCCTGTAAAATAGTCTAATAGGGGGTATAGGTGTTGTGTTAGTTGTCTCTTCAGAGGTTGCATGGCTTTTCACTTTCCTTCTTATGATGTCTTCGATGAAACCATTGGAGAAGCCGTTATTGACTAGGACCTGCCTTACCCTACAGAGTTCTTCGTCGACTTGCTTCCATTCTGAGCTGTGGCTGAGAGCACGGTCGACGTATGCGTTAACAACACTCCTCTTGTACCTGTCGGGGCAGTCGCTGTTGGCATTTAGGCACATTCCTATGTTTGTTTCCTTAGTGTAGACTGCAGTGTGGAAACCTCCGCCCTTTTCCATGACTGTTACATCTAGAAAAGGCAGCTTCCCATCCTTTTCCGTCTCGTAAGTGAAACGCAGCACGGAACTCTGCTCAAATGCCTCCTTCAGCTCCTGCAGATGTCTGACATCAGGTACCTGTGTAAAAATGTCGTCAACATACCTGCAGTATATGGCCGGTTTCAAGTTCATGTCGACTAAGACTTTTTGCTCGATGGTACCCATGTAGAAGTTTGCAAACAGGACACCTAGGGGAGAACCCATGGCGACCCCATCTACTTGCTTATACATGTGCCCATCCGGGCTCAAGAAGGGTGCCTCTTTAGTACAAGCTTGGAGTAGTTTCCTCAGAATACTTTCTGGCATGTCAAGAGGAGTACAGGCTGGATCACGATACACTCTGTCGGCTATCATTCCGATTGTCTCGTCCACAGGTACGTTGGTAAACAGCGATTCTACGTCCAACGAGGCTCTTATCCCTGTGGCCCGTGTGCCCCGCAGTAAGTCCACAAATTCCTTTGGAGACTTCAGGCTGAAGGCGCAAGGAACATAAGGAGTCAGCAGGCCGTTGAGTCGCTTCGCCAGTCAGTACGTGGGTGTGGGTATCTGGCTAATGATTGGCCGAAGTGGGTTTCCAGGCTTGTGCGTCTTGACATTTCCATACGCATATCCAGGTTTATATTCCCCCATGATCTTTGGCAGGTGGAGTCCGGATTTCTTGGCGTTCACAGTTTCGATCAGTTTGTTGACCTTTGCTTTTAATTCGGCTGTAGTGTCCTTCGTTACCCTTTGGAACTTAGTTTGGTCAGAGAGTATGATGTTCATTTTCGCCAGATATTCGTCTTTTTTAAGAATGACATATATTGGCGACTTGTCACCTCTCCTGACAACTATCTCCATGTTCTCACGAAGGCTTTTAGCTGCCGCTTTAAGCTCGGGGGACAGTATGGTGCTTCTGTAGTTGCCTCGATTCTTTCCTCCTTCTGCAATAAGTTCTGCTTGTAAGGTATCTTTGGTAGTGACCTTCTTTTGTGTCTCGAGGTCGAATATGTCGTCCAACAGAATTTCCAACTCTTCTCCAATGGTTTCATCGAAGACATCATAAGAAGGAAAGTGAAAAGCCATGCAACCTCTGAAGAGACAACTAACACAACACCTATACCCCCTATTAGACTATTTTACAGGAACTTCTTTTCCACAGCTCATAAAACGGAGGAAAGGGTCCTGAAAGATATTGTTAATAGAAACGTTATCCCTACAGACAAAAATCAGAGGATACAACTGACGATTTACTATAAAACCAGAAAAACGGCCAGCCTACTCATGAGAAACTCTCCTGACACAAAACAGAACGCTTTAAAAGAGACTAACGTCGTCTATGCCTTCAAATGCCCACTTGGGGACTGTAAGCTCCAAAAAACCCAGTATATAGGCAAGACAACAACATCTCTTTCTAGGCGTTTAACGATGCATAAGCAACAGGGCTCCATTAAGGAACATATAATCTCTTCCCATAACCAAACCATCGCCAGAGAAATCCTAGTAAACAACACAGAAATCATCGATAGATACAGCGATAGCAGGGGGCTTGACGTTTGCGAGGCACTACACATCAAGAAGTCAACACCAGCAATCAACAGCCAATTATTGCACAACTATATTCTACCCACCTCAAGACTCCGCTCCAATATAGAAGCATCAAGAAATATGGACCAATAGGCTTTCTACAAACACTTCTATTCAATACCCATTGTTTCTGTTCTGTCTTGTGTTGATACTTTTAATACCCTATTAATATCCCCTCCTGTTCTGTCTTGTGTTAATGCCACATCACCCTTCCCACCTCACTCGAATGTATATATAATATCAGAGAGACGTAAGTTCTAATCAGTTGTGTATTTGTGAAGTCTTTGAAAATGTAATAAGTTTTACGAAACGCGCCCGTGTCGCGTCAGACTAGAAATAAAAATGAATTTTGGAGAAGTGATTTTTGATTTACCTCCAACAGTGAAGCGTAATGTACGAAAGATTGAGAAAATTCGTGTTAGAATTATTAATCTTACTTTTTCGGTCATATTTAATAATATATGTCTACAGGAAAGACTGCTACCAAAATATACTAATATATATATATATATATATATATATATATATATATATATATATATATATATATATATATATATATATATATATATATATATATATATATATGCATATAAATATATTATATATATATACTGATAATTAGCTAAAAATATTTTCAAGTAAATGTAAATTATTTTACCTTGCACCTAGATCCACCAAGCTTGTATGGTGTGCATTTCAGTACTTCGGAAATCTGGAACGATCTGGAATCTCTTATCTGCAATGAAACAATACATATTATTGCACTTGCCACAATACCACACAAGAATCAGTACGCCTTACCACACAATCAGTACGACTGTTTTCAGCGAGCCACTGAACACACTGAAGATTGATAACCCAAATGAATTTTTCATGGATATGATACCAATATCAAATCATAAATCAGATGTGATCCTATCCCCACTTGATTTTGAAGAAGCCATAGACAGTATGCCTATGCACTCTGCACCAGGCCCTGACTCTTGGAACTCTATATTCATCAAGAACTGTAAAAAAACGTTATCGCAGGCTCTTCACATTCTTTGGAGACAAAGCCAAGATACTGGCATTATCCCTGACATACTAAAAACAGCAGAGATAGCACCGCCCCATAAAGGAGGAAATAAGGCAGAGGCAAAAAACTACAGACCGATAGCACTAACATCGCACATCATAAAAATCTTTGAGAGAATGCTAAGAAGTAAGATCACAAAATACATGGAATCACAGCATCTCCATAACCCCAGACAAAATGGTTTCAGAACAGGGCGCTCTTGCCTATCACAGTTGCTGGACCACTCTGACATGGCACTAGATGCCATGGAAGACAAAGAAAACGCTGATGTAATTTACACAGATTTCGCAAAAGCCTTTGACAAATGTGACCATTGTGTTATTGCACATAAAATGCGTTCAAAAGGAATTACCGGAAAAATAGGCAGATGGATATACAACTTCCTGACTAATAGAACCCAATGTGTAGTAGTCAACAAAATAAAATCTGGACCATCAACCGTAAAGAGCTCAGTCCCCAAGGGTACTGTGCTTGCTCCAATACTTTTTCTCATCCTCATATCGGACATAGACAAGGACACAACCTATAGTACTTGATCATCCTTTGCAGATGACACTAGAATCTTCACGAGAGTAGGCAACATAGAGGACACGGCAAACCTCCAATCAGATGTAAATCAGGTCTTTCTATGGGCTACAGAAAATAACATGGTGATTAACGAACATAAGTTTCAGCTCATGCGGTACGGAAAAAAATGAAAATATAAAAACGGAAACCACTTACAAAACTCAGTCAAATCATAACATTGAACGGAAAAGCAACGTAAAGGATTTGGGTGTACTGATGTCAGAAGGCCTTACATTTAAAGAACACAATAAAGTAGCCGTCACAACTGCAAGAAAAATGACAGGATAGATAACAAGAACTTTTCACACTAGAGATGCTATACCGATGATGATAGTTTTCAAGACGCTAGTGCTCTCTAGAGTGGAATACTGCTGCATAATGAAAGCCCCTTTCAAAGCTGGAGAAATTACTGACCTATACTTATGCATTTATCTTCGGTTTAACACAACAGGCACCAGACACACGCTTGGCATCATACACACTAGGATAAAACAAACATTAGGCTGGAAGTCAGAAAAGAATTCAAAGAATTTTACTGGAAAGGCTTGCTGTTAGGAAAGGAAGTAATTGAGATGAATTAATGCACAGTATGTCAATTTTGTGAAATATATGATAAAGGAACAAAAACATTTATACCAAAACAGAGATGCAGAACTAGGAAACAGGATTTGTTCAACTGAAATTTCAAGACGGCCAGGGACCAAAAGACACAAAAATGGAATCAATATACGAAGAGGCCAAACCCCCAAACATACCAGTAATACAAAGAGAAACAACTACACGGCAGTGAGGAGAGAGGCAGAAAGAAATTTTGAAAAAAAGAATAAACAAATGTAAAGCAGAACGAATCATATTCTATAAATACAGCAACAACCAATTGCAGGTAAAGGATAATATTCAGAGCTTTTAAATGCATGGATGGCGAAATACTCAAGAAATTGTTCACGACTTTTGTTAGACTAAAGCTGGAATATGCAGCGGTTGTATGGTGCCCATATCTTAAGAAGCACATAAACTGGAAAAGGTGCAAAGACATGCTACTAAGTGGCTCCCAGAATTGAAGGACAAGAACTATGAGGAGAGGTTAGAGGCATTAAATATACCAAATATACTACACAAATATATATACTACACATACACAATACTAGGATGCACAATAAACTACCCTACACAGGCTGAGTATGGTGTGTACAATAAATGATTAGCTAAAAGATAAGAATGAGTTTGTATAAATGGGGTTAAATCAGAGTGGGAAAATGTAAGTGGAGTTCCTCAAAACTCTGTCCTGGGACCTCTGTAATTCATAATATATACAAATAATTTAGACTCAGGTTTGATCAGCAATATTTGAAAATTTCCAGATGATACAAAAGGGATTTTTTTCTGGATTCAGGATTATTTTTTTAAGACTGAAAATATGTTTTCAGCAATAAAAGAAATACAGTATTGCTGGAACAACTGTCGACACCTTCAAGAGAAAACCTGAACATCTTCAAGAAGTGCTGGACAAACAAGGCTGTGGTGGATATGTGGGCCTGAGGGGCCTGTCCAAGCAACAGCCTGTTGGACCAAGCTCTCACATGTCAAACCTGGCCTTGGAAGGGCTTGGTGAGTAGAACAACTACCAGAACCCTATAATGCATGTATCAAGCAGATAACTAGGTTGTAGAGGATAGATAACATAGTGATTATAAGAAAACTAAAAACTCACTGGAAGCAATATAAATTACAAGAGTTGATACTCAACTTTTTTCCATTGTACCTCCCGTGTGTCAGCTTATCACTCTACTGCTAATATCACGGTATTGCACAATATCTGTCTCTACATTGCCAAGGTGTCCAGGCAGTGAACACCACATAATGCAGTGCAGTCCTGTAAGAATAAACACAGTAAGTATGGGCATGGAGGGGGTGCAGCAGTGTTGACCAGACCACACACTAGAAATTGAAGGGACGACGACGTTTCGGTCCGTCCTGGACCATTCTCAAGTCGATTTGAGAATGGAATCGACTTGAGAATGGTCCAGGACGGACCGAAACGTCGTCGTCCCTTCAATTTCTAGTGTGTGGTCTGGTCAACATACTTCAGCCACGTTATTGTGACTCATCGCGTGCAGCAGTGGCTTGTGAAGGGCTGGAGAGTAAATGGACATGCCCAGGAATAAAAAGCATTAGGGTAACAGAACATAGCCCATAAAAATAGTAATGACTGTGAATGAATAATTATATGAATGTAATAATATTTCATATCTCAATAGGAATACTAAGCAGGGTGCAAGACAAGGTACTGGTGGTAATAGTGGTTGGTACAAGTCCTCACATCCCCACAGACACCAGTAACAGCCCTCACTTCCCAACACAGTACCCTTGCTCCTTACTCAACACCCCCTTGGACCCTTGGACCTTTATTACAGAAAAATAGAATCAATTAATATAATAAAATATAAAATATAAGTGTTTACTTACGATAATACTATCGGTGGAACACAAAATCTTCTTCTTCTTGATAGTAGGTGCAGTTTGCATGAAGGGTTTGTCCTCGCCATGACTGAACTGACGACAAAATGGCCGCTGTGTTGATATGGCGTCAGATGACGCTGTGACGTCACAGGTGAGGGACGCTTTGCGCAATTACTCCCCTCGTCGCTTGACCCCATCATTAATAATTTTGTTATTTTTATTATTTTATTTTTATTTATTTATGTACAAGAAGTTACATTGGGGGTTAACAGAGAATATAGAAAATAAGTTGAATTAACATTCTTGTAAAGCCACTAGCACGCATAGCGTTTCGGGTAAGTCCTTAAACAGATTTTTTTTTATAAATTAACAGTAAAATTGATAAAAAATGTTAGCAGGTATTTTACAGCTTTTCTTTACAGGTACAGATAATTTTAAGTAGAATAATTACAGTAAAATCAACAAAAGTGTTTGCAGGTAATTTGAAGAAATTTTGACACAAAAGCAGATCAGAATAATACACAATAATAACAATACACAAAAAAGAAACAAGGATTACTAGGTACATGAGGATATCATTTCAGGGTTATACATTGGTTCACTGAAGCACAATATGAAGATCATTTCGAGGAAAAGTTTCAAGGAATAATGCAGTAGTATATATATGCACTG
This sequence comes from Procambarus clarkii, assembly GCF_040958095.1. Lineage (NCBI taxonomy): Eukaryota > Metazoa > Arthropoda > Malacostraca > Decapoda > Cambaridae > Procambarus > Procambarus clarkii. The sequence goes on from NC_091155.1 coordinate 3,237,395, forward strand.
AATACAACAACCATGATATCAGATGATATCTAAGATTACAATGTTAAAGTAATATGGCTTAGGTACAAATATTGGGGGATTGAGTAACACTAGATACAGTGTGAAGATAAAGCCCATGGTAGAAAACTATGAAGATGAAATTAGGTACTTTTTGGTTTTATTTTTGAATATGGCAGAAGTTGGACAGCTTTTCAAATCATTAGGGAGTGAGTTCCATAGACTAGGTCCCTTTATTTACATAGAGTGTTTACATAGATTAAGTTTGACTCTGGGGATATCAAAGAGATATTTATGTCTGGTGGGGTGGCCATGTGTTCTATTACATCTGTCCAGGAAGAGTTTCAGAACAGGGTTTGCACTTAGAAAAAGGGTTTTATAAACGTAATTTACACAGGAGAATGTATGGAGTGAATTTATGTTTAGCATGTTTAGGGATTTGGACAAGGGAGCTGTGTGTTGTCTGAAGGTAGAGTTAGTTATTGTCCTGATAGCAGATTTTTACTGGATGATGATGGGCTTGAGGTAGTTTGCAGAGGTTGAACCTCAAGCACAAATACCATAAGAATGATAGGGATAGATAAGTGCATAATAGAGTGAGAGGAGAGCAGAGTAGGGTACATAATATCTGATCTTAGAGAGTATACCAACTGTTATAGAAACCTTTTTAGTTATGTGTTGTATGTGGGTGCGGAAGGTGAGTCTCTTGTTTAGGAATAGGCCAAGGAACTTTCCATCATTTTTATTGTTAATGTTTACATTAGCTATCTGAAGCTGAATTGCATTTGTTGATTTGTTTCCAAATAAGATATAGTAGATCTTTTCTATGTTTAGTGTGAGTTTGTTGGTTGACATCCACAAGTAGACTTTTTTTAATTAATTGTTTACAACATTATTTAACAGGAATGGGTTGGGGTCAGAGTAGATGAGTAGTATCATCAGCCAACAATATAGGTTTAAGTATGTTAGAGACATTAGGGAGATCATTGATGTATATAAGAAACAGGAGGGGTCCTAGGATGCTGCTCTGTGGCACCCCTATGGTAAGTGGTAGAGTGGGAGAGGTTATATCATTGATGGCTACATATTGGTGTCTGTTACTAAGATAGGATCGGATATAGTTCAGGGCAGTTCAAAGTTGTTGTTGAATTTGTGTCTAGCTTCAGACACAAGCATGTTACAGTTATGTCTTAAGGAGTTGAGAGCAATTAAGGATGATAAAGAGTCACTTACAATTAATGTATCAAGTTTGGATACTTGTACACATTTCAGTGCAAGGAGCAAGGCAAATAGTTCAGTCTGAAGGGTAGAGGCCCAGTTGTTTATACGGACTCCCCACTCAAAATATAAGTCATAGCCTATTGTCAGGACAACTGCACTTCCAGCTGCACCCGTTGGGCGCTGTAGGAAACATTCAGTATATATGATTTGAGAGAGAGAATGCTCTGTGGACAGTTAGTTTAGTTCATTTATTATGCACCCCATACCCATCTTGTGGGTGGTAGTGAAAGGGTTACAGAGGCACATAATGGGCTCAGGGACTGAACCCCACAATTCATTTAGCTAAGCAAGTTACAATCTTGATGAGCTAGTTACAAAATTCAATATAAGTCATCACATCAACAATGGGTTCGAGATCGACCTCAAGTACAGGTTCTAAATTAAGCAACTGACATGTGGAGAGCTAGTGTCAAGTTATATGTTTGTCCTGCACACCGCCCCCCATCCAGTGGGAAGAGGTGGATATGTTACAATCACTTAGTTACTACCTACAGTTAGCAAACTGGGGATATTTGGCTAAAATTTCTGGTAGCAGATCATTTTGAATGAAATATTGACACATCGCTGGAACATTGGTTATAGAATTGTCTCTAAATTCACGTATCTTTTCGCACTCCATCACATAGTGACGGAGGGTGTGCGAATAATTTTGTTGACACAGTTTACATTTGGTCAGGTCTACATCAGCAGATAATGAGAATTCCCAGAGATACTTGTAACCGAGTCTAAGCCGAGCAGTAGTAACATCTAGAAGTCTGCTGGTTTTATTGGATGATCCATAGATGTGTGGCTCCTCTTGCATGATAGTATGATGATAGATGGAATTACTGGTGTCAATTTCACTTTGCCTCAGATCTACAAGATCTTGTTGAAGTTCTCGGTGTACTGCTGCTCTCAGATTGCTCATTGACAATCCAAGGTTACACTCAACGGCTCCTTTAAAGGCAGATTCTTTGGCTAACTTATCAGCTCTATCATGCATTCGGAGGCCAACATGAGATGGAGACCACATGAAATGGACTCTGTTACCATCCTTAATAATTTTGTTGTATTTGTGTCTAGCTTCGGACACGAGCATGTTACAACAGAGCATCAATATGGCTTAAGACGTTGAGCTTTGCCTCAAAACAAAGCTGGGACTGATCTCTAATTTGCTCCTTTGATGGAAAGGGAGGGATTAAAATTGAAAAGGGTGTAATTTCCTACAGTGCAGGAAAGTGATATTGTTGTCTCTCTTGGTACAAATTATAAATCTGATACTTTCTGAGTTCAGTTCCAATTTTATTTATCTATTTGAAACAATGTTTACATTCAATAAAGAAATTCTGGAGGGCTTCTGTGCAAGGGTTTGGATGAGATAGCCTAAGCATTTTTATACCAATTTGACAGTTAATTTTAGTAACACGATAAACAACGCTCGGAATATTAAGTTCCTTTCTCATATTAAGTATCTTTGTGGTACGAGGGCACCCAAGGATTATCCTCAAGGCTTTGTCGGCAATTTTTCAAGCCCTCCAAGCTTTCTTTCAGGATGCCTTAAAGTTAGTTTAGTTCATTTATTATGCACCCCATACCAATCTTGTGGGCGGTAGTGGAAAGGGTTGCAGAGGCACATAATGGGCTCAGGGACTGAACCCCACAATTCATTTAGCTCAGCAAGTTACAATCTTGATGAGCTAGTTACAAAATTCAGTATAAGTCGTCACATCAACAATGGGTTCGAGATCGACCTCAAGTACAGTTTCTAAATTAAGCAACTGACATATGTGGAGAGCTAGTGTTACAATTGATATGTTTGTCCTGCACACCGCCCCCCATCCAGTGGGCAGCTGTGGATATGTTACAATCACTTAGTTACTACCTACAGTTAGCAAACTGGGGATATTTGGCTAAAATTTCTGGTAGCAGATCATTTTGAATGAAATATTTACATATCGTTGGTACATTGGTTATATAATTGTCTCTGAATTCACTATCACATAGTGACGGAAGGTGTGCGAATAATTTTGTTGACACAGTTTGGTCAGATCTACATCAGCAGATAATGAGAATTCCCAGAAATACTTGTAACCGAGTCTAAGCCGAGCAGTAGTAACATCTAGAAGTCTACTGATTTTTTTGGATGAACCATAGATGTGTGGCTTCTCTTGCATGATAGTACTGAACGAAAGTTAATCGCCCCAAACACTTTCGCGTTTTGGGCAAGTTACCCCTCCACACTCTCCAGTTTTTTTTAGACATTCCCTGGTAGTGTGCGGAAATACTGAAAAGTGTATACTCTTTTCAACTTTGTCACCTTAATTCTCGTCCTATGTCTTTCATTTTGGTATCAATGCGTTCGCAATAGAATTCCCAACAGAACTATGTGCATACAATGTCAAAGACAGCAGCGCGCTCCACCCGCCGACAAGATGAATGTAGGCCAAGGGTACCAGAAAAAGAAAGCTGAGCCACCCTCAGGCAACTCTCATTACATTAGAGAGCGTGATAATACTGAAAAGTGTATACCCTTTTCAACTTTGTTACCTCAATTCTCATCCTAGGTTTTTCAATTTGGTATCAATGTGTTCGCAATAGAATTCTCTACAGGACTAAATGCATATAAACTCCAAAAGCCCGGCTTACCATCCGCAACAAACAGAGTAAGCGAGAGTGTGTTACCAGGGAGCGCACAAGAGTGATAAAATGTATACACTCTTTCATTTTGGTCACCCCAATTGTCATCCTAGGTCTTTCATTTTGGTATCAATGTGTTAGCAATAGAATTATCTACAGGTTTAAATGTATATAAACTCCAAAAGCAAGGTGTACCATCCGCACAAAACAGAGAAAGTAACCCGGGAGCACTCTAGTGCAATGTAATGTGAACACTCTTTTCACTTTGGTTACCTCAATTCTCGTCATATGTCTTTCATTTTGGTATCAATGTGTTCGCAATTGTATCTGCTGGCATTTTACCCTTTGCTTGGATCTGAAGGGTTTTAGGCTCACCACGATGCAATCTGATAGTACCGCAGGTGTATATACCTATCTTCAAGCAGCAATTCACTCATTCAAACCGACTTATAATAGTTATCCATATATAAATGATAATCTTGTTCTACCTGTCCTATTCTACCTGTTAACCTGTCATATGAAGAAAGATTGTCAAAGCTTATATTACATTCTCTAGAAAAGCGAAGAATTAGGAGTGACATATAGTAAAGGTGCACAATGGGACGAATGGACATAACAAAGGGGACATTAATGGGGTATTAAAAGTAGCAACACAAGACAGAACTCGAAACAAAGTGTAAAAATTGGAAAAATTTAGATTTAGGAAAGAACTGCATGGATAAATACACTGGGTTTGTACCTTAAGGTTCATGTATGCAATATTACAGAGTTCCAGTTAACTCCCATGCATGCAATTAATTTATGTTATGTTTATGTTTTTATGTTAAAATGTTTTTGTTGATTTATTTGTATATTTTCATAAGTAAAGCATGCTTACCGTCTTATTCCAAGTTTTATGATAACTTTGCAAGGTTTAAAACATAAAGTTTAACATATATTCTGGTTTTCATACAGGAATTATATGTTAATATAACATCATAATAATGTAATGATGTCGTGTAAATAACGTTATACTGATGTCATATAAATGTTATATTTATGTTATAAGAACGTAAATTGGATAGGTTTACATAAAGTAAACAAAAAAAACTAAATGTTGACTGAAAATTATTTATTCTTAAATATAAAGCATGAAAACATTATAATACCATAGCATTCACTATTATTTTTAAATTTTTACATAAATCTTAAAAAACTGTGTCTCAAGAATAAATGTTTTTAGTTATATCCTTTGGTTTTAAGAACGTCAGATATACGTATTTATGTCAAAAGTTACAGTATTACCTTTGTGGCACCATTTAAAAACGTCCACAAACGTTCTGTGTTTGCTGGGGTCAGAGTTAGGAACTGAGGTGGAAGCTGAGGCCGAGGTGGGGAAGACTTCATCAGGCACGGTAATGGTCTGGAGACCTTCAGCCTCGTACAGGAGGTCGACAGTCCTCACAAATTCACAGTAATTGGAGCCAGTAATTTTACTCACTAAACTTGTAATATCATATGTAGTGTTAAGGTCGGTGGCAGTATCCGGCAACCGTTGTGGCGAAACCTGGGTCGACGATTGGCTGGAGTCTGGTGGTGATGAAGGCTGGGTCGGTGATTGGTTGACTGGCTGGCTGCCGGACTGCATGCTGGGTCCCCATTGGCTGGGACGCTGGTGGGCGGCTCCTTTTCCCGGGAGCTCCAAGAAAATGGCGGCTTGCAAGTAAATAATAAATAAATAAATACATTTTTATTCGGGAAAAGTACATACATAGTTGATTTACAAAGCTAATGTTGGATTTATAGATAGAGCAAATACATACAATACCTAAAGCCACTAATACGCATAGCGTTACAGGCAAGATGAACGGTGAGGGAGCTCGACGAGCCTCAGAAGCCCCTCCAGCTCTCGCAAGCTTCTTAATTTCATCATTGCGCACAGGACACAGATGAGATATGGCAATATGGTCATCACCTACACAACGGGTGACGCAACACTGTTTATAGTGGTGGTCCTGGGCACTAACTCTGCACTTATTCACACTTTGAGGGCACTTCTTGGTCACGTGAGAGTGCTGGTAGCACTTGTAGCACTGGCTTACCTCGTAATAACGTTCCATGTGTACTGAAGCAGGTGGTGTGTTGACGCCTAAGCACCTAAATCCTGTGGTGGTGGTGGTGGCGGTCAGGTCCGCTGCGGCAGCTGTAGTGAAGGTCACTTTCAAGGTGGAGCGAGTGTGGTTGTTGGTGGTGGTGATCTTGGCTGAGACAGCTGTCATGTTGACGTTTTCAGAGTTGATGTTGTCCAGGATGACGTCCACCTCGTGCTCGGTGATCCCCGAGCTGACTCTCCTGGCCAAGATGGTCCCTTCATAGAGTACAGACGTGGCGACAGGTGTGAACAGGCGTTCAGGGTCGTCTTCAGAGGAGCCAGAGAGGACGACACCCTCGTCGTCCTGCTGGATATCGTCGGGTACGGTGTTGGTCGCGACGGTGAGTGTTTCATCTCGTCCGAATGCGTGGTTCTCTAGGAACCTTGACTCTGAAGGTCATGGTACGGTGTGGCTAGTACCGGCGAGGACCGAGGAGCCGAGGCGAAGCGAAAATGTCCAAAGAGCTGGTAAGCAGGGATGGAAGAGGCACGCGAAGGATTTAGGAAAACATAAAGGAGGATTAGGAGGTTGGGCAAAGAGTGGGGAGGACAGGGTAGTGGCCAAACCTTTTGGCTTTGAGAGTGATTATGGAGTGATATGAGTTGATATGTGAATTGATAACGAGGGAAGACTGTACTCATAGATGATGATGGTGATTTTTTTTTTTATTTTTTTTTATTAATGATTACTGGGTGCCAGTAGCAGGAAGCTGTAGCTGTTGCACAACAGGAGGAGAGAAGGTGCCATGCGAGGACAGAGTTATAGTCTTGGTGCCGCACCTGGAGAGCAGTGTAGTGGTGACTTGCTGATGTGGGGTTGTAGGTGATTTACACAATGATTTTGTCCTGGTTGGTAGAGATATTGGTGTCTGATGTTGACTTGTTAGTTCATAGTTTGTGCCTGTTAGGTATGAATGGTTCCCATTCCTCATCCTCCTCATGTGGTTAGGTTAGGTTCTATCTTTAATTGGATGTGGAGTCTGTCGGTCCGAATTTTCTCAGCAAGTGTCACTCCTGCTACAAATCTGAGTGCTCTATTTTGAACCCTTTGAAGTTTCAACATATTTGACTGTTTAGTAAGAGCAAGCGGGATGTATGGGTAATCTAGGATAGGTGAAATAAGCATTCTGTATAGATGTAGCTTCACATGCTGTGAATCAGCACAGCCGAGCTAGTTGTGCTTTGGCTAAGGCTACTTTCTTATTGATATGCTCGGTGGAATTCAAAAGTCTCGATATTACGTAGCTCAGAATTGTGGTGGAGTTGTGTACCTGTATTAACGTGCCACCAATGTTGATGACCCCGAGTGTACTAGCCCAGCTGCCCACTGAGCACAGTTGAATCTTGTTAGGGTGTGTCACGATTTTCCAGTCTTGTTCCCAACTTGCTGTGGCTGCTAGTTCCCCCTTCGTCTTCCTTATGACTGAATGTTGTTTAGTTCCTTGGCCAGCAGGCATCGACGACACTACATGGATGACATCGTCTGCGAATTGAGTGATAATAGTGTCGTTATAAATAGGGCGTGGCAAATCGTTTACAAAGAGATTAAAGAGGAGTGGGCTGATGCACGATCCCTGAGGAACTCCTGGCTGTCGGGATAAAGCTTCCTTGTTGTTAAACATTGGAATTATTGTTCTATGGCTTAGAATTATTTGTACTAGTCTTAGGAGGATCCAGTTGTGGTGTGGTATGGATTGTAGCTTGAAGAGCAGACCATTATGCCATAGACTGTTAAAGGCCTGGCTGACATCTCTGGTTGCTATTAATGCTGTCTGGTGCTGTTTCCTGATACCGGCGTTCTGCCTCATAAATGATGTTGATGGCATGTTGCGTTGATCTGTGGTTCCTAAAACCAAACTGTTTTTCTGTATACAGATGGTGGTACTCCATGTAGTAGTTAATACGCTTTGACAGTATTTACTCAAAGCACTTTCCTGTCGACTCCAACAGGGAGATAGGCCTATAGTTTCCAGGGACATGTTTGCTGTTGCCTGGCTTCGGGATAAAGATCATTTTGGCAGTTTTAAATACTTGTGGGTAGTGGCGTGAGACGAGGATGGCGTTGAAGACATTGAGCAGGGACTGCAGGTAGTTTAGAGGTAGACACATCAGTTGGTTGACTGTTATTCCTGACAAACCTGGCGCTTTGTTCCTCGTTTTCTTTAATACTTCTATCAGCTCCTGTAAGGTGATGGGTCGAGTGATCGGGTGGTCAGGGTCAAGGAGTGCGGTGTCCACTAGAGGCCTGCTAGACAGGTTCTCTACATTTTCAGCAACCCATTGGTCGACTGTACGGTGGTTGTCATTGTTAATTTGGCTGTTGTTTTCTGTAAAGATTTTCTCCCATACTAATCCCCTAAGATTAGCCAGCAGGTGTGCATCTTCCACTCTGGTGGTTATTATCTCGTTGTTGTCATCAGTATATGTATAGTTGAGGTGCGACAGCGGCGTCTTTGACGATCCTAGGAGTTGACTGATCTTTCCTCAGACTCTGGCAGGTTCTCTCTTGTACTGGTTCGCTTGGTTGACTAGTGTACCCCAAATATGACGTTTGTGTAGGAGCGTGAGGCCTAAGACTTCACGTCTGAGGGACTGAATGATTTGGAGTGATGGCTGGCCTGTGCGTAGGCGCCTCACATATTCTTGTTGGTAATGCCTCATTTTATCCTTGATCTCTCTAGTTGATTTGTATTGCTGAATTATTCTGGTGTTAGTTAGGTCACAATTGGCCATAGTTGCTTCAGTGATGCGAGTATGTATGGAGGCAATTACTGCGTCAATGTCCTGGACCGGTTGGTTGTCAAGATCAGCGGTTGGATCAGTGCCAAGGCACTCTATATATGGACGAAGTCGAAGTGTGGTTTAGATTGGGTCTGGGGCGTCCTAGAATTCTAAAGGGAGATGCTTGGAGGTGGAGAATAACAGGTATGTGATCTGAACCCACATCATTACCTGGGAGTATTCTACTGTGAAAAATATTGCATTCAACATTCGTCAGTATAATATCAGGTTTTTCTTGGTAGTTATCTACAAAGGTAACCACCAAGTAGGGTTACTTGGTTACTTTTAAAGTAGGGACCCAAGAAGGTTAAGTTCTTTGCTGTCATGAGGTTATATAATAGTCGACCTTTGATGTCATCTCGTCCATTGGTGTCATTGAAAAATACTGCATGGTGTGCATTAAAGTCCCCTGTATTGGGGAAAGGGGAAAGTCAAAACTGTATTGGTCCAAACACTCAGGTCTGATAGGAAAAAATTACTGACTCCCAACGACCTGAAAGCACTAGTATGAAAAGCTATGATTTGTTCAGATCTGAAACCTATATCTATGGGCAGCACAAAACGTTCACTAGACTGTGCGACACAGTGGTTGCCAGGATCAGGTTGGGTTACCGTTACCTGTGGCAGGTGGCTGCAGGTGACGGGTCTCCTAATTATGAGCACTCCAGTTGCAAACTCTGTGAGCAGGAACTGTGGCATGATCTCCCGCACTACATCACCGAATGCCCAGTTATTAGACCTTTCAGGCCCGTTGGCATGAGGTACCTGGAGCTTTGCAATTACTTTATTCACTCTCGTATTCTTGAATATATCCTCACAGTGTACCCAAAATTTGCCAGTGCAGGCTACTAAACACATGGCCCTGTATGACTAACCATCCTGTGAGATGGGGAGTTTTAGTATCACTGCTGCCTTATTCACTCTTGTGTTGATGATATCCTCATAATGCACCCAGAGTCTACCAGTGCAGACCGCTTATCATGTGCCTCTGTATGACTAACCATCCTGTGTGATGGGGATTTTTTAGCATCACATAGCTAGCTTTTTGACACACTGTACTCCCCTTCATATAGTCTAGGGCAGCTGCACGAATGCTGAATGTACCTAATGTATTAATAATAATAAAAAATTCAAGTCCCCTGCAAGGATCGTTGGGACATTTCTGTTGAGCACCTTGAGAATGGCTCTCGAAGGGATGGAGTGCTGGCCTGGGGGAATGTAAGGCAGTTAAAATACCAAGTGGGCCATGATTCGTGACTATTTCCACAGCTAAGGAGCATATTTCCACAGCTAAGGAGCATATTTCCACAGCTAGGGGGCATATTTCCACAGCTAGGGGGCATATTTCCACAGCTAGGGAGCATATTTCCACAGCTAGGGGCATTTTCTTCTTGGAGGTAGATGTTGGTGAAGGAGCAGCCCAGCTTGATGAGCACCGCAACACCTCTATTCTGCCCAGAGTTCCTTTCAGTGGTCGTGTATCCATAGAGTTTAATGTGTTGGTCTGGGCGTGCAGAAGTCTCGTTTAATAGGATGACTTCAGGGTGATAGTTACATGCTTCCAGCTCTAGTAAATATTTGTTGTTGAAAAAGTGCCTTATGTAAGTGCCTTATGTTAACTTGCATAGTTGTAATCCCCATTAGTGTTTGGTATTTCTGAAGGGGTATGGTGACCTTTCAGGTGGCTTCTTTTGCTGGCCTTTTTTCTTAGCTGTCTGTACAGGTTTTGTTTCCCTTATCTGGTGTGCTTCCCCCTGCCCCTCGCTTGTGCTCTCCTTCCTCCTCCTCTTCTTCTTCCTCCTCCTCCTCTTCTTCCTCCTCTTTTGCTGCATCTTCCTCTTCCCTTTCATCATCTTCATCATCATCTTCATCTTCATCTCCTGAGGCTTGTTCGTCTTCTACTACTTCAGTGGTCACTTGTGGAACTGTTTGTTTGTGAACGATGTGGGCGCCGGGCTGGGAGTGTCATAGTGGGCGCCAGGCTGGGTGTGTCACAGTGGGCGCCGGGCTGGGTGTGTCACAGTGGGCGCCGGGCAGAGTGTGTCACAGTGGGCGCTGAGCTGGGTGTGTCACAGAGGGCGCCGGGCTGAGTGTGTCACAGTGGGCGCCGGGCTGGGAGTGTCACAGTGGGCGCCGGGCTGAGTGTGTCACAGTGGGCGCCGGGCTGGGAGTGTCACAGTGGGCGCCGGGCTGGGTGTGTCACAGTGGGCGCTGAGCTGGGTGTGTCACAGTGGGCGCCTAGCTGGGTGTGTCACAGTGGGCGCCGGGCAGGGAGTGTCACAGTGGGCGCCGGGCTGAGTGTGTCACAGTGGGCGCCGGGCTGGGAGTGTCATAGTGGGCGCCGGGCTGGGTGTGTCACAGTGGGCGCCGGGCTGGGAGTGTCACAGTGGGCGCCGGGCTGAGTGTGTCACAGTGGGCGCCGGGCTGGGAGTGTCACAGTGGGCGCCGGGCTGGGTGTGTCACAGTGGGCGCTGAGCTGGGTGTGTCACAGTGGGCGCCTAGCTGGGTGTGTCACAGTGGGCGCCGGGCTGGGTGTGTCACAGTGGGCGCCGGGCAGGTTGTGTCACAGTGGGCGCCGGGCAGGGAGTGTCACAGTGGGCGCAGGGCAGGGAGTGTCACAGTGGGCGCCGGGCTGGGTGTGTCAGAGTGGGCGCCGGGCTGGGAGTGTCACAGTGGGCGCCGGGCTGGGTGTGTCACAGTGGGCGCCGGGCTGGGAGTGTCACAGTGGGCGCCGGGCTGGGAGTGTCACAGTGGGCGCCGGGCTGGGAGTGTCACAGTGGGCGCCGGGCTGGGTGTGTCACAGTGGGCGCCGGGCTGGGAGTGTCACAGTGGGCGCCGGGCTGGGTGTGTCACAGTGGGCGCCGGGCTGGGAGTGTCACAGTGGGCGCCGGGCTGGGTGTGTCACAGTGGGCGCCGGGCTGGGTGTGTCACAGTGGGCGCCGGGCAGGGTGTGTCACAGTGGGCGCCGGGCAGGGAGTGTCACAGTGGGCGCAGGGCAGGGAGTGTCACAGTGGGCGCCGGGCTGGGTGTGTCACAGTGGGCGCCGGGCTGGGAGTGTCACAGTGGGCGCCGGGCTGGGTGTGTCACAGTGGGCACCGGGCCGGGTGTCTCACAGTGGGCGCAGGGCTGGGAGTGTCACAGTGGGCGCCGGGCTGGGTGTGTCACAGTGGGCGCCGAGCAGGGTGTGTCACAGTGGGCGCCGGGCTGGGTGTGTCACAGTGGGCGCCGGGCAGGGTGTGTCACAGTGGGCGCCGGGCAGGGAGTGTCACAGTGGGCGCAGGGCAGGGAGTGTCACAGTGGGCGCCGGGCAGGGAGTGTCACAGTGGGCGCCGGGCAGGGAGTGTCACAGTGGGCGCCGGGCAGGGAGTGTCACAGTGGGCGCCGGGCTGGGTGTGTCACAGTGGGCGACGAGCAGGGTGTGTCACAGTGGGCGCCGGGCTGGGTGTGTCACAGTGGGCGCCGAGCAGGGTGTGTCACAGTGGGCGCCGGGCTGGGTGTGTCACAGTGGGCGCCGAGCAGGGAGTGTCACAGTGGTCGCCGGGCTGGGTGTGTCACAGTGGGCGCGGAGCAGGGTGTGTCACAGTGGGCGCTGAGCAGGGTGTGTCACAGTGGGCGCCGGGCAGGGAGTGTCACAGTGGGCGCCGGACAGGGAGTGTCACAGTGGGCGCCGGGCTGGGAGTGTCACAGTGGGTGCCGGGCTGGGTGTGTCACAGTGGGCGCCGGGCTGGGAGTGTCACAGTGGGCGCCGGGCTGGGTGTGTCACAGTGGGCACCGGGCCGGGTGTGTCACAGTGGGCGCAGGGCTGGGTGTGTCACAGTGGGCGCCGAGCAGGGTGTGTCACAGTGGGCGCCGGGCTGGGTGTGTCACAGTGGGCGCCGGGCAGGGTGTGTCACAGTGGGCGCCGGGCAGGGAGTGTCACAGTGGGCGCAGGGCAGGGAGTGTCACAGTGGGCGCCGGGCAGGGAGTGTCACAGTGGGCGCCGGGCAGGGAGTGTCACAGTGGGCGCCGGGCAGGGAGTGTCACAGTGGGCGCCGGGCTGGGTGTGTCACAGTGGGCGACGAGCAGGGTGTGTCACAGTGGGCGCCGGGCTGGGTGTGTCACAGTGGGCGACGAGCAGGGTGTGTCACAGTGGGCGCCGGGCTGGGTGTGTCACAGTGGGCGCCGAGCAGGGAGTGTCACAGTGGGCGCCGGGCTGGGTGTGTCACAGTGGGCGCCGAGCAGGGTGTGTCACAGTGGGCGCTGAGCAGAGTGTGTCACAGTGGGCGCCGGGCAGGGAGTGTCACAGTGGGCGCCGGACAGGGAGTGTCACAGTGGGCGCCGGGCTGGGAGTGTCACAGTGGGCGCCGGGCTGGGGCGCCGGGCCGGGAGTGTCAGTGGGCGCCGGTCTGGGTGTGTCACAGAGGGCGCCGGGCTGGGTGTGTCACAGTGGGCGCCGGGCTGGGTGTGTCACAGTGGGCGCCGGGCAGGGTGTGTCACAGTGGGCGCCGGGCTGGGAGTGTCACAGTGGGCGCCGGGCCGGGAGTGTCAGTGGGCGCCGGGCTGGGTGTGTCAGTGGGCGCCGGGCTGAGTGTGTCACAGTGGAAGCCGGGCTTGGAGTGTCACAGTGGGCACCGGGCAGGGAGTGTCACAGTGGGCGCCGGGCAGGGAGTGTCACAGTGGGCGCCGGGCAGGGTGTGTCAAAGTGGGCGCCGGGCTGGGTGTGTCACAGTGGGCGCCGGGCAGGGTGTGTCACAGTGGGCGCCGGGCTGGGTGTGTCACAGTGGGCGCCGGGCTGGGAGTGTCACAGTGGGCACCGGGCTGGGTGTGTCAAAGTGGGCGCCGGGCTGGGTGTGTCACAGTGGGCGCCGGGCTGGGAGTGTCACAGTGGGCACCGGGCAGGGTGTGTCACAGTGGGCGCCGGGTTGGGTGTGTCACAGTGGGCGCCGGGCAGGGTGTGTCACAGTGGGCGCCGGGCCGGGAGTGTCACAGTGGGCGCCGGGCTGGGAGTGTCACAGTGGGCGCCGGGCAGGGAGTGTCACAGTGAGCGCCGGGCTGGGTGTGTCACAGTGGGCGCCGGGCTGGGTGTGTCACAGTGGACGCCGGGCCGGGTATGTCACAGTGGGGGCCAGGCCGGGTGTGTCACAGTGGGCGCCGGGCTGGGTGTGTCACGGTGGGCGCCGGGCTGGGAGTGTCACGGTGGGCGCCGGGCTGGGAGTGTCACAGTGGACGCCGGGCAGGGTGTGTCACGGTGGGCGCCGAGCTGGGTGTGTCACGGTGGGCGCCGGGCAGGGAGTGTCACAGTGGGCGCCGGGCTGGGAGTGTCACAGAGGGCGCCGGGCCGGGAGTGTCAGTGGGCGCCGGGCTGGGTGTGTCAGTGGGCGCCGGGCTGAGTGTGTCACAGTGGGGGCCAGGCCGGGTGTGTCACAGTGGGCGCCGGGCTGGGTGTGTCACGGTGGGCGCCGGGCTGGGAGTGTCACGGTGGGCGCCGGGCTGGGAGTGTCACAGTGGACGCCGGGCAGGGTGTGTCACGGTGGGCGCCGAGCTGGGTGTGTCACGGTGGGCGCCGGGCTGGGAGTGTCACGGTCGGCGCCGGGCAGGGAGTGTCACAGTGGACGCCGGGCAGGGTGTGTCACAGTGGGCGCCGGGGTGGGTGTGTCACAGTGGGCGCCGTGCTGGGAGTGTCACAGTGGGCGCTGGGCTGGGTGTGTCACAGTGGGCGCCGGGCAGGGTGTGTCACAGTGGGCGCCGGGCAGGGGGTGTCACAGTGAGCGCCGGGCTGGGCGTGTCACAGTGGGCGGCAGGCTGGGAGTGTCACAGTGGGCGCCGGGCTGGGAGTGTCACAGTGGGGGCCGGGCTGGGAGTGTTACAGTCGGCGCCGGGCAGGGAGTGTCACAGTGGGCGCCGGGATGGGAGTGTCACAGTGGGCGTAAGGCTGGGTGTGTCAAAGTGGGCGCTGGGCTGGGTGTGTCACAGTGGGCGCCGGGCTGGGAGTGTCACAGTGGGCGCCGGGCTGGGTGTGTCACAGTGGGCACCGGGCCGGGTGTGTCACAGTGGGCGCAGGGCTGGGTGTGTCACAGTGGGCGCCGAGCAGGGTGTGTCACAGTGGGCGCCGGGCTGGGTGTGTCACAGTGGGCGCCGGGCAGGGTGTGTCACAGTGGGCGCCGGGCAGGGAGTGTCACAGTGGGCGCAGGGCAGGGAGTGTCACAGTGGGCGCCGGGCAGGGAGTGTCACAGTGGGCGCCGGGCAGGGAGTGTCACAGTGGGCGCCGGGCAGGGAGTGTCACAGTGGGCGCCGGGCTGGGTGTGTCACAGTGGGCGACGAGCAGGGTGTGTCACAGTGGGCGCCGGGCTGGGTGTGTCACAGTAGGCGCCGAGCAGGGTGTGTCACAGTGGGCGCTGAGCAGAGTGTGTCACAGTGGGCGCCGGGCAGGGAGTGTCACAGTGGGCGCCGGACAGGGAGTGTCACAGTGGGCGCCGGGCTGGGAGTGTCACAGTGGGCGCCGGGCTGGGGCGCCGGGCGGGGAGTGTCAGTGGGCGCCGGTCTGGGTGTGTCACAGAGGGCGCCGGGCTGGGTGTGTCACAGTGGGCGCCGGGCTGGGTGTGTCACAGTGGGCGCCGGGCAGGGTGTGTCACAGTGGGCGCCGGGCTGGGAGTGTCACAGTTGGCGCCGGGCCGGGAGTGTCAGTGGGCGCCGGGCTGGGTGTGTCACAGTGGACGCCGGGCTGGGAGTGTCACAGTGGGCGCCGGG
>NC_091155.1:3253426-3280926 GCF_040958095.1 Procambarus clarkii
GAAGTGCTGTAAGTCTCCTCTGTAGAAGTGTTGTGTCTCTCCTCTGTAGAAGTGCTGTAGCTCTCCTCTGTAGAAGTGTTGTAGCTCTCCTCTGTAGAAGTGCTGTAGGTCTCCTCTGTAGAAGTGCTGCAGCTCTCCTCTGTAGAAGTGCTGTGTCTCTCCTCTGTAGAAGTGTTGTAGCTCTCCTCTGTAGAAGTATTGTAGCTCTCCTCTGTAGAAGTGCTGTGTCTCTCCTCTGTAGAAGTGTTGTAGCTCTCCTCTGTAGAAGTGCTGTGTCTCTCCTCTGTAGAAGTGCTGTGTCTCTCCTCTGTAGAAGTGCTGTAGGTCTCCTCTGTAGAAGTGCTGTAGCTCTCCTCTGTAGAAGTGCTGTAGGTCTCCTCTGTAGAAGTGCTGTAGCTCTCCTCTGTAGAAGTGCTGTAACTCTCCTCTGTAGAAGTGCTGTATCTCTCCTCTGTAGAAGTGCTGTAGGTCTCCTCTGTAGAAGTGCTGTAACTCTCCTCTGTAGAAGTGCTGTGTCTCTCCTCTGTAGAAGTGCTGTAGGTCTCCTCTGTAGAAGTGCTGTAGCTCTCCTCTGTAGAAGTGCTGTAGGTCTCCTCTGTAGAAGTGCTGTAGCTCTCCTCTGTAGAAGTGCTGTAACTCTCCTCTGTAGAAGTGCTGTAGCTCTCCTCTGTAGAAGTGCTGTAGGTCTCCTCTGTAGAAGTGCTGTAACTCTCCTCTGTAGAAGTGCTGTGTCTCTCCTCTGTAGAAGTGCTGTAGGTCTCCTCTGTAGAAGTGCTGTAGCTCTCCTCTGTAGAAGTGCTGTAGGTCTCCTCTGTAGAAGTGCTGTAACTCTCCTCTGTAGAAGTGCTGTAGCTCTCCTCTGTAGAAGTGCTGTAGGTCTCCTCTGTAGAAGTGCTGTAACTCTCCTCTGTAGAAGTGCTGTAGGTCTCCTCTGTAGAAGTGCTGTAGCTCTCCTCTGTAGAAGTGCTGTAGGTCTCCTCTGTAGAAGAGCTGTAGGTCTCCTCTGTAGAAGTGCTGTAGGTCTCCTCTGTAGAAGTGCTGTAGGTCTCCTCTGTAGAAGTGCTGTAGGTCTCCTCTGTAGAAGTGCTGTAACTCTCCTCTGTAGAAGTGCTGTAACTCTCCTCTGTAGAAGTGCTGTAGCTCTCCTCTGTAGAAGTGCTGTAGGTCTCCTCTGTAGAAGTGCTGTAACTCTCCTCTGTAGAAGTGCTGTAGGTCTCCTCTGTAGAAGTGCTGTAACTCTCCTCTGTAGAAATGCTGTAGCTCTCCTCTGTAGAAGTGCTGTAGGTCTCCTCTGTAGAAGTGCTGTAACTCTCCTCTGTAGAAGTGCTGTAGGTCTCCTCTGTAGAAGTGCTGTAGCTCTCCTCTGTAGAAGTGCTGTAGGTCTCCTCTGTAGAAGAGCTGTAACTCTCCACTGTAGAAGTGCTGTAGGTCTCCTCTGTAGAAGTGCTGTAGGTCTCCTCTGTAGAAGTGCTGTAGCTCTCCTCTGTAGAAGTGCTGTAGGTCTCCTCTGTAGAAGTGCTGTAGGTCTCCTCTGTAGAAGTGCTGTGTCTCTCCTCTGCAGAAGAGCTGTAGGTCTCCTCTGTAGAAGTGCTGTAACTCTCCTCTGTAGAAGTGCTGTAACTCTCCTCTGTAGAAGTGCTGTAGGTCTCCTCTGTAGAAGTGCTGTAACTCTCCTCTGTAGAAGTGCTGTAACTCTCCTCTGTAGAAGTGCTGTAGGTCTCCTCTGTAGAAGTGCTGTAGCTCTCCTCTGTAGAAGTGCTGTAGGTCTCCTCTGTAGAAGTGCTGTGTCTCTCCTCTGTAGAAGAGCTGTAGGTCTCCTCTGTAGAAGTGCTGTAACTCTCCTCTGTAGAAGTGCTGTAACTCTCCTCTGTAGAAGTGCTGTAGGTCTCCTCTGTAGAAGTGCTGTAGGTCTCCCACTAAGGCTGCTATGCTGCTGAGATACTGGGACCAGGACTTGCCACCCATACGCTCTCTACAGCATCAACTCCTGCAGCGGCCCGCGGATAGAAGCTCAATCGCCTCAATCAAAAAAACGATCGTCTCTTGAGATCTCCTGTGATGCTCCAGCCCTCTAAATCTTCCTCTAGAAGTTGATCAGCAGTTCCTCTATGTTGCCTCTCGAGTACTGTTTAGAGTAATGTTCATTCTGATCGCATAAACCTCACCTTTATGGGATTGACTTGCGACGCGACCTGTCACCTTCTTCCCGAGGTGGTTAGTGACAGCCATCGACATATCCCGCCAAGAACCTCAAGCACTGACGTCACACTACATCACGCCAATGACGCTCTCTGATTGATCAGACTGGACACATCTCTGCATACAACCAATCATATTCCTTAAAACCAGGAGACACAGCGTCATCTGGAAAATTTGACGGGATATCGCTGTCTCCTCCTTGAGCCGATCCACCAAGTTTGCCGCAGTGCTCACTCTAACCTTCTCCCAAACGAACTTATAACTTAATTTAAATATTCAGCATCTCATCTGCCTCTAAATGTTGTTGAACTAAACTAGGGACTTTCTTGGTTCTTTACATCTGGGAGTATGACTCCTAAAGCACCTTTCATCTCCTGCAACACAACAGTTACAGTACCCTTCATCTCCTGCAACACAACAGTTACAGCACCCTTCATCTCCTGCAACACAACAGTTACAACACCCTTCATCTCCTGCAACACAACAGTTACAGTACCCTTCATCTCCTGCAACACAACAGTTACAGCACCCTTCATCTCCTGCAACACAACAGTTACAGCACCCTTCATCTCCTGCAACACAACAGTTACAACACCCTTCATCTCCTGCAACACAACAGTTACAACACCCTTCATCTCCTGCAAAACAACAGTTACAACACCCTTCATCTCCTGCAACACAACAGTTACAGCACCCTTCATCTCCTGCAACACAACAGTTACAGCACCCTTCATCTCCTGCAACACAACAGTTACAGCACCCTTCATCTCCTGCAACACAACAGTTACAACACCCTTCATCTCCTGCAACAGAACAGTTACAGCACCCTTCATCTCCTGCAACACAACAGTTACAGCACCCTTCATCTCCTGCAACACAACAGTTACAGCATCCTTCATCTCCTGCAACACAACAGTTACAACACCCTTCATCTCCTGCAACACAACAGTTACAGCACCCTTCATCTCCTGCAACACAATAGTTACAGCACCCTTCATCACCTGCAGCACAACAGTTACAGCACCCTTCATCACCTGCAACACAACAGTTACAGCATCCTTCATCTCTTGCAACACAACAGTTGCAACACCCTTCATCTCCTGCAACACAACAGTTACAGCACCCTTCATCTCCTGCAACACAACAGTTACAGCATCCTTCATCTCCTGCAACACAACAGTTACAGCACCCTTCATCTCCTGCAACACAACAGTTACAACACCCTTCATCTCCTGCAACACAACAGTTACAGCACCCTTCATCTCCTGCAACACAACAGTTACAGCACCCTTCATCTCCTGCAACACAACAGTTACAGCACCCTTCATCTCCTGCAACACAACAGTTACAGCACCCTTCATCTCCTGCAACACAACAGTTACAGCACCCTTCATCTCCTGCAACACAACAGTTACAGCAACCTTCACCACCTGCAACACAACAGTTACAACACCCTTCACCACCTGCAACACAACAGTTACAGCACCCTTCATCTCCTGCAACACAACAGTTACAGCACCCTTCATCTCCTGCAACACAACAGTTACAGCACCCTTCATCTCCTGCAACACAACAGTTACAACACCCTTCACCACCTGCAACACAACAGTTACAGCTCCCTTCACCACCTGCAACACAACAGTTACAACATCCTTCATCTCCTGCAACACAACAGTTACAGCACCCTTCACCACCTGCAACACAACTGTTACAACATCCTTCATCTCCTGCAACACAACAGTTACTGCTCCCTTCACCACCTGCAACACAACAGTTACAGCTCCCTTCACCACCTGCAACACAACAGTTACAGCACCCTTCATCTCCTGCAACACAATAGTTACAGCATCATTCATCTCCTGCAACACAACAGTTACAGCACCCTTCATCTCCTGCAACACAACAGTTACAGCACCCTTCATCTCCTGCAACACAACAGTTACAACATCCTTCATCTCCTGCAACACAACAGTTACAGTACCCTTCACCACCTGCAACACAACAGTTACAGCACCCCTCATCTCCTGCAACACAATAGTTACAGCACCCTTCATCTCCTGCAACACAACAGTTACAGTACCCTTCACCACCTGCAACACAACAGTTACAGCACCCTTCATCTCCTGCAACACAACAGTTACAGCACCCTTCATCTCCTGCAACACAATAGTTACAGCACCCTTCATCACCTAGCTGCAACACAACAGTTACAGCACCCTTCACCACCTGCAACACAATAGTTACAGCACCCTTCATCTCCTGCAACACAATAGTTACAGCACCCTTCACCACCTGCAACACAACAGTTACAGCACCCTTCACCACCTGCAACACAACAGTTACAGCACCCTTCATCTCCCGCAACACAACAGTTACACCACCCTTCATCTCCTGCAACACAACAGTTACAGCACCCTTCACCACCTGCAACACAACAGTTACAGTACCCTTCACCACCTGCAACACAATAGTTACAGCACCCTTCATCTCCTGCAACACAATAGTTACAGCACCCTTCATCTCCTGCAACACAACAGTTACAGCACCCTTCACCACCTGCAACACAACAGTTACAGTACCCTTCACCACCTGCAACACAATAGTTACAGCTCCCTTCATCTCCTGCAACACAATAGTTACAGCACCCTTCATCTCCTGCAACACAACAGTTACAGCACCCTTCACCACCTGCAACACAACAGTTACAGTACCCTTCACCACCTGCAACACAATAGTTACAGCACCCTTCATCTCCTGCAACACAATAGTTACAGCACCCTTCATCTCCTGCAACACAACAGTTACAGCACCCTTCATCTCCTGCAACACAACAGTTACAGCACCCTTCATCTCCTGCAACACAACAGTTACAGCACCCTTCATCTCCTGCAACACAACAGTTACAACATCCTTCATCTCCTGCAACACAACAGTTACAGTACCCTTCACCACCTGCAACACAACAGTTACAGCACCCCTCATCTCCTGCAACACAATAGTTACAGCACCCTTCATCTCCTGCAACACAACAGTTACAGTACCCTTCACCACCTGCAACACAACAGTTACAGCACCCTTCATCTCCTGCAACACAACAGTTACAGCACCCTTCATCTCCTGCAACACAATAGTTACAGCACCCTTCATCACCTAGCTGCAACACAACAGTTACAGCACCCTTCACCACCTGCAACACAATAGTTACAGCACCCTTCATCTCCTGCAACACAATAGTTACAGCACCCTTCACCACCTGCAACACAACAGTTACAGCACCCTTCACCACCTGCAACACAACAGTTACAGCACCCTTCATCTCCTGCAACACAACAGTTACACCACCCTTCATCTCCTGCAACACAACAGTTACAGCACCCTTCACCACCTGCAACACAACAGTTACAGTACCCTTCACCACCTGCAACACAATAGTTACAGCACCCTTCATCTCCTGCAACACAATAGTTACAGCACCCTTCATCTCCTGCAACACAACAGTTACAGCACCCTTCACCACCTGCAACACAACAGTTACAGTACCCTTCACCACCTGCAACACAATAGTTACAGCTCCCTTCATCTCCTGCAACACAATAGTTACAGCACCCTTCATCTCCTGCAACACAACAGTTACAGCACCCTTCACCACCTGCAACACAACAGTTACAGTACCCATCACCACCTGCAACACAATAGTTACAGCACCCTTCATCTCCTGCAACACAATAGTTACAGCACCCTTCATCTCCTGCAACACAACAGTTACAGCACCCTTCATCTCCTGCAACACAACAGTTACAGCACCCTTCATCTCCTGCAACACAACAGTTACAGCACCCTTCATCTCCTGCAACACAACAGTTACAGCACCCTTCATCTCCTGCAACACAACAGTTACAGCACCCTTCACCACCTGCAACACAATAGTTACAGCACCCTTCATCTCCTGCAACACAACAGTTACAGCACCCTTCATTTCCTGCAACACAACAGTTACAGCACCCTTCACCACCTGCAACACAATAGTTACAGCACCCTTCATCTCCTGCAACACAACAGTTACAGCACCCTTCATCTCCTGCAACACAACAGTTACAGCACCCTTCACCACCTGCAACACAATAGTTACAGCACCCTTCATCTCCTGCAACACAACAGTTACAGCACCCTTCACCACCTGCAACACAATAGTTACAGCACCCTTCACCACCAGCAACACAATAGTTACAGCACCCTTCACCACCTGCAACACAATAGTTACAGCACCCTTCATCTCCTGCAACACAACAGTTACTGCACCCTTCACCACCTGCAACACAATAGTTACAGCACCCTTCATCTCCTGCAACACAACAGTTACAGCACCCTTCATCTCCTGCAACACAACAGTTACAGCACCCTTCATCTCCTGCAACACAACAGTTACAACACCCTTCATCACCTGCAACACAACAGTTACAGCTCCCTTCATCTCCTGCAACACAATAGTTACAGCACCCTTCATCTCCTGCAACACAGCAGTTGCAGCTCCCTTCACCACCTGCAACACAACAGTTACAGCATCCTTCATCTCTTGCAACACAAGAGTTACAGCACCTTTCATCTCCTGCAACACAACAGTTACAGCACCCTTCACCACCTGCAACACAAGAGTTACAGCACCTTTCATCTCCTGCAACACAACAGTTACAGCTCCCTTCACCACCTGCAACACAACAGTTACAGCTCCCTTCACCACCTGCAACACAACAGTTACAGCACCCTTCACCACCTGCTACACAACAGTTACAGCTCCCTTCATCTCCTGCAACACAACAGTTACAGCACCCTTCATCTCCTGCAACACAACAGTTACAGCACCCTTCATCTCCTGCAACACAACAGTTACAGCACCCTTCACCACCTGCAACACAATAGTTACAGCACCCTTCATCTCCTGCAACACAATAGTTACAGCACCCTTCATCTCCTGCAACACAAGAGTTACAGCACCTTTCATCTCCTGCAACACAACAGTTACAGCTCCCTTCATCACCTGCAACACAACAGTTACAGCACCCTTCATCTCCTGCAACACAACAGTTACAACACCCTTCATCTCCTGCGACACAAGAGTTACAGCACCCTTCATCTCCTGCAACACAATAGTTACAGCACCCTTCATCTCCTGCAACACAAGAGTTACAGCACCCTTCATCTCCTGCAACACAACAGTTACAGCACCCTTCATCTCCTGCGACACAACAGTTACAGCACCCTTCATCTCCTGCAACACAACAGTTACAGCACCCTTCATCTCCTGCAACACAACAGTTACAGCAACCTTCACCACCTGCAACACAACAGTTACAGCAACCTTCACCACCTGCAACACAACAGTTACAGCAACCTTCACCACCTGCAACACAACAGTTACAGCAACCTTCACCACCTGCAACACAACAGTTACAGCACCCTTCACCACCTGCAACACAACAGTTACAGCACCCTTCACCACCTGCAACACAACAGTTACAACACCCTTCATCTCCTGCAACACAACAGTTACAGCAACCTTCACCACCTGCAACACAACAGTTACAGCACCCTTCACCACCTGCAACACAACAGTTACAACACCCTTCACCACCTGCAACACAACAGTTACAGCACCCTTCATCTCCTGCAACACAACAGTTACAGCACCCTTCATCTCCTGCAACACAACAGTTACAGCACCCTTCACCACCTGCAACACAACAGTTACAGCACCCTTCATCTCCTGCAACACAACAGTTACAGCACCCTTCATCTCCTGCAACACAACAGTTACAGCACCCTTCATCTCCTGCAACACAACAGTTACAGCACCCTTCATCTCCTGCAACACAACAGTTACAGCACCCTTCATCTCCTGCAACACAACAGTTACAGCACCCTTCATCTCCTGCAACACAACAGTTACAGCACCCTTCATCTCCTGCAACACAACAGTTACAGCACCCTTCGTCTCCTGCAACACAACAGTTACAGCAACCTTCACCACCTGCAACACAACAGTTACAGCACCCTTCACCACCTGCAACACAACAGTTACAGCACCCTTCATCTCCTGCAACACAACAGTTGCAGCACCCTTCATCTCCTGCAACACAACAGTTACAGCACCCTTCATCTCCTGCAACACAACAGTTACAGCACCCTTCGTCTCCTGCAACACAACAGTTACAGCAACCTTCACCACCTGCAACACAACAGTTACAGCACCCTTCACCACCTGCAACACAACAGTTACAGCACCCTTCACCACCTGCAACACAACAGTTACAGCTCCCTTCATCTCCTGCAACACAACAGTTACAGCTCCCTTCATCACCTGCAACACAACAGTTACAGCACCCTTCATCTCCTGCAACACAACAGTTACAGCACCCTTCATCTCCTGCAACACAACAGTTACAGCACCCTTCATCACCTGCAACACAACAGTTACAGCACCCTTCACCACCTGCAACACAATAGTTACAGCACCCTTCATCTCCTGCAACACAACAGTTACAGCACCCTTCACCACCTGCAACACAACAGTTACAGCACCCTTCATCTCCTGCAACACAACAGTTACAGCTCCCTTCACCACCTGCAACACAACAGTTACAGCACCCTTCATCTCCTGCAACACAACAGTTACAGCTCCCTTCATCTCCTGCAACACAACAGTTGCAGCACCCTTCATCTCCTGCAACACAACAGTTACAACACCCTTCATCACCTGCAACAAAACAGTTACAGCACCCTTCATCTCCTGCAACACAACAGTTACAGCACCCTTCATCTCCTGCAACACAACAGTTACAGCACCCTTCATCTCCTGCAACACAACAGTTACAGCACCCTTCATCACCTGCAACACAACAGTTACAGCACCCTTCACCACCTGCAACACAATAGTTACAGCACCCTTCATCACCTGCAACAAAACAGTTACAGCACCCTTCATCTCCTGCAACACAACAGTTACAGCACCCTTCATCTCCTGCAACACAACAGTTACAGCACCCTTCATCTCCTGCAACACAACAGTTACAGCACCCTTCATCTCCTGCAACACAACAGTTACAGCACCCTTCATCACCTGCAACACAACAGTTACAGCACCCTTCATCACCTGCAACACAACAGTTACAGCACCCTTCACCACCTGCAACACAATAGTTACAGCACCCTTCATCACCTGCAACAAAACAGTTACAGCACCCTTCATCTCCTGCAACACAACAGTTACAGCACCCTTCACCACCTGCAACACAACAGTTACAGCAACCTTCACCACCTGCAACACAACAGTTACAGCAACCTTCACCACCTGCAACACAACAGTTACAGCACCCTTCACCACCTGCAACACAACAGTTACAGCACCCTTCACCACCTGCAACACAACAGTTACAACACCCTTCATCTCCTGCAACACAACAGTTACAGCAACCTTCACCACCTGCAACACAACAGTTACAGCACCCTTCACCACCTGCAACACAACAGTTACAACACCCTTCACCACCTGCAACACAACAGTTACAGCACCCTTCATCTCCTGCAACACAACAGTTACAGCACCCTTCATCTCCTGCAACACAACAGTTACAGCACCCTTCACCACCTGCAACACAACAGTTACAGCACCCTTCATCTCCTGCAACACAACAGTTACAGCACCCTTCATCTCCTGCAACACAACAGTTACAGCACCCTTCATCTCCTGCAACACAACAGTTACAGCACCCTTCATCTCCTGCAACACAACAGTTACAGCACCCTTCATCTCCTGCAACACAACAGTTACAGCACCCTTCATCTCCTGCAACACAACAGTTACAGCACCCTTCATCTCCTGCAACACAACAGTTACAGCACCCTTCATCTCCTGCAACACAACAGTTGCAGCACCCTTCATCTCCTGCAACACAACAGTTACAGCACCCTTCATCTCCTGCAACACAACAGTTACAGCACCCTTCGTCTCCTGCAACACAACAGTTACAGCAACCTTCACCACCTGCAACACAACAGTTACAGCACCCTTCACCACCTGCAACACAACAGTTACAGCACCCTTCACCACCTGCAACACAACAGTTACAGCTCCCTTCATCTCCTGCAACACAACAGTTACAGCTCCCTTCATCACCTGCAACACAACAGTTACAGCACCCTTCATCTCCTGCAACACAACAGTTACAGCACCCTTCATCTCCTGCAACACAACAGTTACAGCACCCTTCATCACCTGCAACACAACAGTTACAGCACCCTTCACCACCTGCAACACAATAGTTACAGCACCCTTCATCTCCTGCAACACAACAGTTACAGCACCCTTCACCACCTGCAACACAA
Source organism: Procambarus clarkii (assembly GCF_040958095.1). NCBI lineage: Eukaryota > Metazoa > Arthropoda > Malacostraca > Decapoda > Cambaridae > Procambarus > Procambarus clarkii. Next base: position 3,264,005 of record NC_091155.1, read on the forward strand.
CAGTTACAGCACCCTTCATCTCCTGCAACACAACAGTTACAGCTCCCTTCACCACCTGCAACACAACAGTTACAGCACCCTTCATCTCCTGCAACACAACAGTTACAGCTCCCTTCATCTCCTGCAACACAACAGTTGCAGCACCCTTCATCTCCTGCAACACAACAGTTACAACACCCTTCATCTCCTGCAACACAACAGTTACAGCACCCTTCACCACCTGCAACAAAACAGTTACAGCACCCTTCATCTCCTGCAACACAACAGTTACAGCACCCTTCATCTCCTGCAACACAACAGTTACAGCACCCTTCACCACCTGCAACAAAACAGTTACAGCACCCTTCATCTCCTGCAACACAACAGTTACAGCACCCTTCATCTCCTGCAACACAACAGTTACAGCACCCTTCATCTCCTGCAACACAACAGTTACAGCACCCTTCATCACCTGCAACACAACAGTTACAGCACCCTTCACCACCTGCAACACAATAGTTACAGCACCCTTCATCACCTGCAACAAAACAGTTACAGCACCCTTCATCTCCTGCAACACAACAGTTACAGCACCCTTCATCTCCTGCAACACAACAGTTACAGCACCCTTCATCTCCTGCAACACAACAGTTACAGCACCCTTCATCACCTGCAACACAACAGTTACAGCACCCTTCATCACCTGCAACACAACAGTTACAGCACCCTTCATCTCCTGCAACACAACAGTTACAGCACCCTTCATCACCTGCAACACAACAGTTACAGCACCCTTCATCACCTGCAACAAAACAGTTACAGCACCCTTCATCACCTGGAACAAAACAGTTACTATGGCATTCTCCTCCATCACGACCTGAGTAATTGCCCGCTTGTCATGTTTTCGACTGGATTTGCATATAACTATTTGGGGGTAGAATTGCTTTGTGTTTGTGTACAGAGTTGATGTCAATATGTTGTGTGAGTGTGGAGGTAAACACACAGCTGTGTCCTGAGGCCTGACGTGTTATCAACATTGTTTGGAAAATGTTGAGATTTATATGAAGGTAAAATATACGTCCAAAGACATGCATTTATCAAACCAACAAATGTAGTTTCTGGGGCACTAATTATTCTATGCATTGCATAGAATATGCAAAATAATATGCACTAATTATTCTAATGATATATATATTGTTTATTTATATCATTAGAGGCAAAGTACTCTTTTTTTCTGAAGCAGGTCTGGGAATGATTTTTATTTGCGTAGGAATACCTGATCGTGTAACCTTCATAGACATACACGTCTCCCAAAACATAGTTATAGTTATTACTTATAAATTTACTATAAATTGTCTGTACATTTATATATTTAGATTCATTTATTGCTACATTTACATTTTTATGTGATATCATGTACTCTTATAATAATGATAATTATATGTACTTCATAACTGGTAAGGTAGGGTATATAATGATGATGTTAGGTGGTAATAGTCCATGCTGTTATTCACTCGTGTTCAGCGTTAGGTCGTATGTATGAACAGTATATAAAGTTCCTGGAGACATTAGAGTCCTCTAGTTTTCCATTGCATGTTAATCATAACTTGATCTATGACGGTGTTCTATTTATAGCTAAGAGAGCTTTAGTCTTAAGAGTAAACACACTGATATTAAAATTCTTTAGTTCTTGATTGTCAGGATGTGCGAGTAATATTCCTATAATATATCTTTATATTGCTCGTAAATTAGGTTTTCTCTTCATATTAAGAATTTTACTGGTCCGCTTAAAAAAGTCTGGCAAGCTGACCCAGACTGATCCTTGTGGAGGACGCTTAATGAAACTACAAAATATTTTGGCTAAATATAAATAGGCTAAATATTTTGGCCTGACGGTGATTTTTCTTAAAAAGTATACCTTTATGATGACTAGACCACACACTACAATGTGAAGGGACGACGACGTTTCGGTCGTCCCTTCGGTGTCGCTATGGGTTCCCCTCACTCCCCTGTTCTTGCTAATTTCTACATGGAATACTTCGAAACTGTTCTTCTTCCTTCTATTGGTACTCGTCCCTCTCTCTGGCTTCGCTGTGTTGATGACATTTTTGCTTTATGGCCTCATGCCCTTAGTCTTTTCCAGCCTTTCCTCGCCTCTCTTAACAATCTGGCTCCTTCTATCCATTTCAAAGTTGAGTGGGAATCTAATTCTCTCCTTCCTTTTCTTGACGTTCACGTTCACAGCTCTGTGTCCGGATTCTCTTTCTCTGTCTACCGCAAACCCATGCATAGTGGCATGTACATTCACTTCTTTTCCTACAATCCTCCTTCTGTTAAGAAAAGTGTCCTCGTCTCTCTCTTCCTCCGCGCTCTACGCATCAGCGACCCTCAGTTTCTTGATTCTGAAATTGCCTTTATCTACAAATCATTCTCTCGCCTTGGTTACCACTTTGCATTTCATCAACTGTGCCCACTCTCAAGCTAAACGAAATTTCTTTCATCCTAAACCTGCTTCCAACACTAGTAGCACTGTACTATGCCTTCCCTTCATATCTGAACTCAAAACTTTTACCAAAACCTTTCGTCCTCTTGACATTTAGCTTGCCTTTCGACAAACTAACACACTTCGTAGCAATCTAGTTCACACTGCTCCTCCTGCTTCTAATGCTGCTGGTGTCTACTCTATTTCCTGTTCGTCTTGTCCTCTCCAATACTTTGGCGAAACTGGCCGTACACTGAATGACAGACTTAAAGAACACAAGAGAAGTGTTAAGTCTGCAGACACTAACAATGCTCTCTTCTGCCATGTGAGGGATTCTAATCATCCCATTGATTGGTCTTCCTCCAAAATAATCTTTCCTGCCTCTACTCTACACAGACGCCGTCTTGTAGAATCGGCTCTAATACACAATGTACCCAACATGAACTTGAGTCCTGGTTTTGTTGCTGTGGACTCTTCCCTTTCACAGTATATACTCAAATGCTCTTATCTTTCTAACAAACGTGACCTTACATAAGCTTACCCTTTCCATTTACCTTTCTTTCTCTTTCCTTTCTTTCTCTTTCTCTCTTTTTTCTGTTCCTTGTCTTCTCCTACGTTCCCTCGTTTTCCTCTTCTCATTATTTTCTCCTACTCTTTCGGTGGTTATAATAGGAACTGCCTCGTATGGGCCAATAGGCCCTCTGCAGTTCCTACCACTAGCCCCTCTGGTTGATACCTGGTTGATACCTGGTTGATACCTGGTTGATGGGGTTCTGGGAGTTCGTCTACTCCCCAAGCCCGGCCCGAGGCCAGGCTCGACTTGTGAGAGTTTGGTCCACCAGGCTGTTGCTTGGAGCGGCCCGCAGGCCCACATACCCACCACAGCCCGGTTGGTCCGGCACTCCTTGGAGGAATAAATCTAGTTTCCTCTTGAAAATGTCCACGGTTGTTCCGGCAATATTTCTTATGCTTGCTGGGAGGACGTTGAACAACCGCGGACCTCTGATGTTTATACAGTGTTCTCTGATTGTGCCTATGGCACCTCTGCTCTTCATTGGTTCTATTCTACATTTTCTTCCATGTCGTTCACTCCAGTACGTTGTTATTTTACTGTGTAGATTTGGTACTTGGCCCTCCAGTATCTTCCAGGTGTATATTATTTGATATCTCTCTCGTCTTCTTTCTAGTGAGTACATTTGGAGGGCTTTGAGACGATCCCAATAATTTAGGTGCTTTATTGCGTCTATGCGTGCCGTATATGTTCTCTGTATTCCCTCTATTTCAGCAATCTCTCCTGCTTTGAAGGGGGAAGTGAGTACTGAGCAGTACTCAAGACGGTACAACACAAGTGCCTTGAAGAGTACAACCATTGTGATGGGATCCCTGGATTTGAAAGTTCTCGTAATCCATCCTATCATTTTTCTGGCTGTCGCAATATTTGCTTGGTTATGCTCCTTAAACGTTAGGTCGTCAGACATTATTATTCCCAAATCCTTTACATGCTGTTTTCCTACTATGGGTACATTTGATTGTGTTTTGTACTCTGTATTATGTTTAAGGTCCTCATTTTTACCGTACCTGAGTACCTGGAATTTATCACTGTTAAACATCATGTTATTTTCTGATGCCCAGTCGAAAACTTTATTAATATCAGCTTGAAGTTTTTCAATGTCCTCAGCCGAGGTAATTTTCATACTGATTTTTGTGTCATCTGCAAAGGATGATACGAAGCTGTGACTTGTATTTTTGTCTATATCTGATATGAGAATAAGGAAAAGCAGTGGTGCAAGGACTGTACCCTGAGGTACAGAGCTTTTCACTGCACTTGGACTAGATTTTATATGGTTGACAGTTACTCGCTGAGTCCTGTTTGACAGAAAACTGAGTATCCAGCGTCCTACTTTACCGGTTATTCCCATTGACTTCATTTTGTGTGCTATCACGCCATGGTCACATTTATCGAAGGCCTTTGCGAAGTCCGTGTATATCACATCAGCATTCTGTTTCTCTTCTAATGCCTCAGTGACTTTGTCGTAGTGCTTAAGTAGCTGTGAGAGGTACGATCTTCCCGCTCGAAATCCATGTTGGCCTGGGTTATGAAGGTCATTGGTCTCCATGAAATTGGTGACCTGACTCCTAATCACTCTCTCAAATACTTTTATGATGTGCGATGTTAGTGCAACTGGTCTATAATTTTTTGCCAATGCTTTGCTCCCTCCCTTGTGTAGAGGGGCTATGTCTGCTACTTTAAGTGCATCTGGTATCTCCCCCGTGTCCAAGCTCTTCCTCCACACTATACTGAGTGCCTGTGCTACCGGCACTTTGCATTTCTTTATAAATATTGAATTCCATGAGTCTGGACCTGGGGCCGAGTGCATGGGCATGTTTTCAATTTCTTTTTCAAAATTTAGTGCGCTCGTGTTTATATCAGTTATATTTACCGGGGTTTGAATATCCCGCATAAAGAAATTGTCTGGATCTTCCACCTTCATGTTGTTTATTGGAGTGCTAAACATGTCCTCATACTGCTTTTTTAGGATTTCACTAATTTCTTTGTCATCCTCCGTGTATGAACCTTCACTTGTACAATAGGTCCAATACTGGCAGTGGTTTTTGCTTTTGATTTCGCATATGAGAAGAAATATTTTGGATTTTTCTTTATTTCCTGAATTGCTTTCTGTTCTAACTGCCTTTCTTCAGTTTCATATGAGTGTTTCAATTTCCGCTCGATTTCTTCAATCTCCCTATTTAAATTATTCCTTCTTTGACGGGAAATTCGTGTCTGCATAAGCAGTTCCGTTATTTTTTTCCTGCGTTTATAGTGTCGTCTGCGTTCTCTTTCTACGTTAGATCTCTTTCTGGCTTTCCTCAAAGGAACATGTTTCAGACAGACTTGATACGCTTCTGAAGTAAGTTTTTCTATTCCTTCCGTAGGACTTGTATTATTTAGAACAGTTCCCCATGGAATGTTTGTAAGTTCCCTGTTTATTATCTCCCAGTCTATCCTTTTATTATTAAAATTGAATTTACTGAATAGCCCCTCTCGCTTTATCAACGTTTTAAGTCTATTCTGAGTATTGATGGTCGTTTGCACTTCAATGAGTTTGTGATCTGAGTATGTGGTATCTGATATCGTAATGTCTCTGATAATGTCTTCATTGTTCGTAAAGACCAGATCTAGAATATTTTCATTTCTCGTTGGCTCCGATATCTGCTGATTGAGTGAAAATTTGTCACAGAATCTAAGTAGTTCTCTAATCTGTGGTTGGTTAGGTCCTGATAGATTTCCTGGTATAATATTATTGTTTGCTATTTTCCACCTGAGACTAGGCAAGTTGAAGTCACCTAGGAAAATAATATCAGGTATCGGGTTCTCCAAATTATCAAGGCTATTCTCTATTTTGCTTATCTGTTCTGTGAATTCCTCAGCCGTTGCATCTGGCGGTTTGTATATTAGTATAATCACTAAATTTATTTTCTCAATTTTTAATCCCAGTACCTCTACCACCTCATTTGTAACGTTTAGGAGCTCCGAGCATACAAGGTCTTCCCTAATATACAGACCCACTCCTCCATGTGACCTAATTTTCCTATCACACCTGTATAGGTTATATCCTGGAATCCAGATCTCACTGTCCAACAATTCCCCTGCATGGGTTTCTGTGAAAGCTCCAAATACTGCATTTGACTCCGTGAGGAGGCCATTTATGAACTGTACTTTGTTGTTTGTTCTTGTTTTCAGTCCTTGTATGTTGGCAAAGATGAATGAGGTTACTCTATTAGTGATAGTTTGAATGGGAGACTTTTTCGGCACGTCCATTAATCGTGGACATAATGAGTTTGTTCTGACCAGTACTGATTGTTGTAGGGCAGTTTTCTGTCGTAGTTGTAGTTCCCTTTCGGTGGGTAATTGTATCTGTAATTCTGGAATGCCAGTGGATCTGGCATCCAGTTCCATACACTCTCCATGCTGCTCCTTTTGAATTCTCTGCCGGTCTGGTATAAAAAATTTATAGAGTTTCCTCCAAATTCGTTATCCTGCTTGCCACTCTTTATGTAGCGTTCCGTGCCTTTCACGTGAAAGTGTGGGCAGCTGAGGTCATAGCATTTTCTGTCCTCCAGTGAGGTTTGGCACATGTCAGGATGGAAAAACCTACATATTGATCCAAATCGACACTCACCTTTCCTAAGCATATTTAAACATTTTTTGGGATGTTGGTAACTGCATTCTAATCCTTTCTTATTACCAGCATATCTATGTCTGCATATGCCCTTTGCATAAAATTTGCATAAGTCTGTCCTTCTGTTCTGAATTGCTCTATCGAGAACCGTCGTGGTGTCTGTACCTATCGAGCTGTCAGTGCTGTCTGGTACACTTTCTAGTTTACTGTCATCTACATCCAGGCCTACTGAGTCAGAGTTTGCAACTTCCTGAGTTTCAGCCTCAGTTTCATCCCTGACTATAGCCTCCGCCCCTTGTATATTAGAATTGTTGTTCCTTTCCCACTCCTTCTGGATGGCTGGTAGGCTTCCAATGAATGATGTTTTCCGATCATGCGTCATGTTATCTAGAAGGTTTTTTAGGATATTCCAAGCTGGCAGGTCATTTTTACACACCCAGAGCAAGTGGCCATCTCTCAGTGCCGTAGTGTTACTCACTCCTGTACAAGCCGAATGGAATCTAGTCTTACAGATATAACATTCAATTCCCGTTACCTTCGTCTTTAAGAAGTTGTTACAGTGGCCACAAATTTGTTTATTTACTCCCATATTGCCTTGTTTTGTTGTATATATCTATATATTTATAATATTATATGTATATTGTATATTTGTAACAATATATATGTATATATATTTATATGTTTAATATTATATGTATATCGTATATTTGTAATATTATGTGTGTTATTTTGTTCAAACTTTATGGCAGGTACTTATCGTAGGTAGCGAGGCTGGTCCCCCGGTCAGTACAGGTGACCTCTTGTGGCCCAGGTTGATGTCACCAGTTTCCAGTTACCCGATTTATAACCACTGATGCCGCCTCTTGCCACTATTCTATATTTCTAGTGTTCTATATTTATAATATTCACTTCCAACTTATATGTTGTTGTGATACCCGTTCCACATCACTGTTCCACGAATCACCGTTCACTATTTTTTTTTTTTTTCGTTTTTTTTATCCTAATACACGCATGTACACAAAGCCTCATTCACTGGCTCACACGTGGTCTCCCGTTTATTCTCTATTTAACACAAAGTTCTATTGTTAATGACTATTTTCAATTTTCCAGCGGGTCACTATGCACTTTGTTATGTCTGTAATCAGTAGTCCACGGCAGTAGTCCTACGAATCCCTGTTAATGTCACGATTTTAACGGAGCGCGCACGGTACGTCTGGATGACAAGGATGACAAGGAAGATTTTACTACACCTTACTTTGCCCCTCATCTCTCGTGCCTATTTATTGCCTGCATCTACTTCCTCATCACAATCGACTTGAGAATGGTCCAGGACGGACCGAAACGTCGTCGTCCCTTCACATTCTAGTGTGTGGTCTGGTCATCATACTTTAGCCACGTTATTGTGACTCATCGCCTGCATATACCTTTATGCAACAAGACAGTGGACAAACACTTTACCTTGTGCAACATATCAGTAGCAATACCATGTCATGTATTGATCTTCAGTAGCAATAAAAGGCAGCAGTTTAAGAATACAATACCTGCAAAACAACTCAATCAATTGCCTTTAGCTCATGCAACATGCCAGTGGTCAAAATATTCACCTCCATAAAGACGACAATATCTTCTTTCTTCACTAACCCTAACACGACAGTTGCTGTATATCAGCCGTTCTTTCTTGTCCAGGTCATTTCCCCCTTTTGCCAGAAAATCAATTCTTATTTTCCCCACCAACTACCCACACTTAAACTTTAGTATTAACCACGATGTCTTCATATATTTACATTATATTAGTTAACAGTAAACAAAGCATACTCTTCCATAATTATTTTATTATTAATTAGTGACACTCAAAGAAAAATGTACGAATGATATATGTGACTCGAAAGAAAAATTAAGAGATAAATTAAAGCCTATGAGAGCTCCGTTTCAAAACCCAAGTACCCGACCTGTAATCACTATCATGAACTCTGCCTCTCCACCGTCTCTCTGCCTCAGTGTGACCCCTACATTTGTTCCCCTTGATACCAGCTCTACTGTTTCTGGGGCTGTCGCTAACAGAGAGCATCTAAGATCATACTCAACCAGCAGATTTGTTGTTAATCATCGATATTACTGACAGAAGGGAAGAGAGGCTTGACTCACAGGTATGAAGAAGCAAATGGAGTGAGCACAAGGAGAGCGTTCTTGCCGTATCCCGGATAAATGAATAACATTTTCATCCAGAACCAACTTTAACTTATGAATTGCAACTCACTCACCGCTGAAGTGTTGTGTTTGAGTTCAAACGTTCTTCCTGGAGCTGTGTGGGGACATTATGTACATTGTACCTGAGCCTAATCTCTCGTTAGACCCATAGTAATTTGGTGGAGATTTATGTGTCGAAAATATTATTGAGATCATATGTGGGACTGTTAAAGTGCTTCACGATCTTTGCCTTGAGCACATAGTTGAGGACATATGCAGCGACCTAAGAATGTCTGAGGAATTGGGTCGTATTTACCTCTTGGATCCGTCTCCCCAGAGCTGCCATTTTGTTAAGAGTGTAATCATATTGTCAGCATGAAGGATGACATGAAATCACACTAACGTGATATTAAAGAGAAAATCAACTGAAGTTCTTAGGTGACTCGAACCCGTGACCAGCATACTACCTGCTGCACCTCTACCACTGTACCACCCTGACCTATGCTGGTTGTATAGGTCAGACGGTTAGTGGTAGAGGTTGCGGCTGGCAGCACGCTGGTCACGGGTTCGAGTCACCTAAGAACTTCAGTTGATTTTCTCTTTAATATCACGTTAGTGTGATTTCATGTCATCCTTCATGCTGACAATATGATTACACGCCTGCATATACCGATGCAGTGAGTTAAGAGCTGAAGTTGACTTTCTCAAAAGAGAATGATATTTGTCAGCTCTGTAGTTATTCTTTTTATTTTTTATTTTATTTATATACTAGCTGTACCCGGCCACGCGTTGCTGTGGCCGGGTACAGCGACCCGGCCACATGCTGTTGCATGAGCCACAACAACCTTCCCCTGTCTCCCAGTCCTCACCATTCCCTATCCCCTGTCCCCAAGTCCTCCCAACTATTTCTTACTTCCCCGTACCCTCGTCCTCCCAACTATTCCCGAACCCCCATCCCCTCGTCCTCCCCACCATTTCCCCCTCCTCCGTCCCTTTGTCCTCCTCACCATCCCCCACCCTAGCGTTCCCTCATCTTCCTAATCATTCCACACTCCACTGTCCCCTCATCCTCCCTACTATCTCCCCCTCTCCCGTCCCCTCATCCTCCCTACCATTCCACACTCCACTGTCCCCTCATCCTCCCGACTATCTCCCCCTCTCCCGTCCCCTCATCCTCCCTACCATTCCCCCGTCCCCTCGTCCTCCCCATTCTCATATCTCCTTGTCCTCCACACCATTACTCCCCTGTACACTCGACCTTTCCACCATCCCCCACTCCCGTCCCCTCATCCTTCCCACTATTCTCCCCTCCCCTCTCCCCTCTGCCTCCCCACCATTACCCCCCTCCCCTCCCACGTCCCCTTGTCCGATACATTCCCAAATGATCTGATGTTCCCATCAGAAAATGGGAAACCTCACTGAAATATAAGTAAAACAATTAAAAACAAAATTAATAACAATTAAAAAATACAAAAATAAACTATACTCACAAAATAAACGGTATGGTAATCAACTCAGCTCAATTCAACGCAATGTCACGCAAAATAATTAAATCAAAATGAAAATAAATCGAAATCTACGAAAATTCTATTTGTCAATGCAATTGGAAACATTGAAATGGGATCGAAATATAGTTAGTATAGCGTGTGTTGCTATATACAACATGCAACAGAGAGCGCTGTTTCTTAAAAAAAAAATGTTTTTACCTGTCACAGGTGTAGCATCTATTCATATACTTACGAAATGAATAATATGGTAAAGAACACAGCTCAATTCTAATGCAATATCACACAAAATAATTAAATCAAAATGAAAATAAATCAAAATATATGAAAATTAAATTTATCAATGTAATTGGAAACATTGAAATGGAATCATAATGTATTTAGTACAACTTGTGTGTGTTACTATTACGTGCAACAGATGGCACTGTTTTCCCCCCAAAAAACATGTTTTTACCCATCACAGGTGTGGCACTTGTATAGTAGGTATATAAAATCACGTGCGTATTCAAATGGAACTTTGTGTCAAAATTTAGAAGCCATTGGTGAAGAAGTTTCGGAGATTAGAGCATGTATTGCTCTTACGTCCAACAAATGGCGCTGTTTTAAAAAAAAAATGTTTTTCCTATCACAGGTGAGATGTGTATATAGTAAGTATATAAAACACGCTCCTATTTGAATGCAGCGTTGTGTGAAAATTTCAAAGCAATTGGTAAAGAGGTTTCGAAGATTTCCCTAACATGAAAAACACTTGAAAACACAGTTTTTCAAAAAAAAAGTTTGTTTTTGTTCTGACACTGACGTGACATCTATATAATGTGTATATAAAAACCCATTCGGATGGGAATGGATCATTGTGTGAAAGTTTCAAAGCAATCGGTGAAGAACTATCGGAGATTAGGGATAAACGAACATTTACATTTTTATTTATATAGATATACGAGAGTTCTTACATTCTTGGAAAGTAACTAGCATTTATAGCGTTTTGGGTAGGTCATTAATACAAATTTCCCCCGTAATACGGCCCTCCAAATCGGCCAGGATACGAACAGAGGCCAAAGTGCTCGTGAAGCGCCGGCATTTCAACACACTTCGTCTATGTCCACTCTGCCAACCCCCCTGAGTATTTTATATGTTCCTATCATATTCCCCCCCCCCCTCTCCCTTCTATTTTCTAGTGTCGTAAGGCACTGTTCCTTCAGGCGCTCCTCATACCCCATCCCTCGTAACTCTGGGACGAGTCTCGTTACAAACCTCTGAACCTTTTCCAGTTTCCTTATATGCTTCTTCAGATGGGAACTCCATGATGAGGCGGCATACTCAAAGACTGGTCTCACGTAGGCAGTGTAAAGCGCCCTAAATGCCTCCTTACTTAGGTTTCTGAATGATGTTCTAACTTTTGCCACTGTAGAGTACGCTGCTGTCGTTATCCTATTTATATGTGCTTCAGGAGATAGATTAGGTGTTACGTCCACGCCCAGGTCTCTTTCCCGTATCGTCACAGGTAGGCAGTTCCCTTTCATTGTGTACTGTCACTTTGTTCTCCTATCACCTAGTCCCATTTCCATAACCTTACATTTGCTCGTGTTGAACTCCAGTAGCCATTTCTCTGACCATTTCTGCAACCTGTTCAGGTCCTCTTGGAGGATCCTGCAATCCTCATCTGTCACAACTCTTCTCATCAACTTTGCATCATCCGCGAACATCGACATGTAGAACTCTACTCCTGTAAACATGTCGTTCACATATATTAGAAATAGAATTGGTCCCAGCACCAATCTTTGAGGTACTCCACTCGTTACTGTTCGCCAGTCTGACTTCTCGCCCCTTATCGTAACTCTTTGGCTCCTTCCTGTTAGGTAGTTCCTTATCCATGCTAGGGCGTTTCCTCCCACCCCCGCCTGCCTCTCGAGTTTGAACAGCAGTCTCATGTGCAGAACTGTATCAAAAGCTTTTTGGCAGTCCTGAAATATCTTCCCAATCTTCTGCCATATCAGAGAAGATTGGGTCTGCCCAATCTTCTCTGTCATATCTTGTTCTCTGCATTTTATCATAGAATTCCAAAAGGTTTGTTAGGCACGATTGCCCTTTCCAGAATTCATGTTGATGTGTGTGTGTTTGTGTGTGTGTGTGTGTGTAAGCAACTAATTATCAAAAGAAGGCACCAAACTGGGAAGGCTATGTAGCACCATCAAATGTGCGGAATAATTAGAGGGCGCTAAATATCACCAAGGATGCCAATACGAGAACAGAAGCGCATAAGGCGAACGATATAAAAAGTATCTGATTCACCAAGAATTCTATTGAGGGACAAGTGACTACGGGGGGATGGTCGGAAAGCAAGACACACGCTCGTCCTGGAAGTCAGGACATTCAACAAGGATATGCACGACTGTAAGAGGGACAATGCAATTTGGACAATAAGGAGCAGGGCGGCGCTCCATTAAGTAACCGTAAGATAAGCGTATATGGCTAATACCCCAACCTCGCCAGAGCCGTCTACGGTGGTAGGAGGACGGCCATGAGGGCACACTACTCTTAAGAGTACGCAGTTTGTTACCTGTGACAGAAGACCAACAATCCTGCCTATGAGTAACGATGTAGGAATGAATAACTGGGTAAAAGTCAGAATTAGAAATATCTTTACGGGAGATGGGAAGGGAGCGGACAGTTTTCTTAGCGGCAGCATCAGCATGCCCATTTAAATAGACACCAATATGGCTGGGAAAAAAGCAAAACTCAACTGACTTAAATTTACTGGAAATAAGAAACAGCCAATGCTGAACCTCGACGACCACTGGATGGACTGGATTAAAGGACCCGAGAGCCACGAGGGCACTACGAGAGTCAACGACAACTACACAGGAAGATTGACAACGAGAAAGCAGGAGACGAAGAGCATAGAGAATTCCATAAAGTTCTGTGTGTGTCTGTGTTTGTACTTACCTAGTTGTGCTTGTGGGGGTAGAGCTCTGGCTCCTTGGTCCCGCCTCTCAACGGTCAATCAACTAATGTAAAAGTTCCTGAGCCTATTGGGCTCTATCATATCTACACTTGAAACTGTGAATGGAGTCTGCGTCCACCACATCACTTCCTAATGCATTCCATTTGTCTACTACTCTGACACTGAAAAAATTCTTTCTAACGTCTCTAGGGCTCATTTCGGCACTCAATTTCCCCCTGTGTCTCCTAGTGCGTGTGCCCCTTGTATTAAAAAGTCTGTCTTTATCTACCATATCAATTCCTCTGAGAATCTTGTATGTGGTGATCATGTCCCCTCTAACTCTTCTGTCTCTCAGTGACGTGAGGTTTAATTCCTGTAGTCTCTCCTCGTAGCTCATACCCCCCACTTCTTGTACTAGTTTGGTGGCAAACCTTTGAACCTTTTCCAGTTAAGTCTGATGCTTGAATAGATATGGACTCCATGCTGGAGCCGCATACTCCAGGATTGGTCTGACATATGTGGTATATAATGTTCTGAATGATTCCTTACACAAGTTTCTAAAGGCTTTTCTTATGTTAGCCAACCTGGCATATGCTGCTGATGTTATCCTCTTGATATGAGCTTCAGAGAACAGGTCTGGCGTGATATCAACCCCCAAGTCTTTCTCTTTCTCTGACTCTTGAAGTATTTCGTCTCCCAAATGATACTTTGTACCTGGTCTCCTGCTCCCTACACCTATCTTCATTACATTACATTTGCTTGGGTTAAACTCTAACAACCATTTGTTCGACCATTCCTGCAGATTGTCCAGGTCTTCTTGAAGCCTCAAGCTGTCCTCCTCTGTCTTATTCCTACTCATAATTTTGGCTTCGTCAGCAAACATTGAGAGGAATGAGTCTATACCCTCTGGGAGATCATTTACGTATATCAGAAACAGGATAGCTCCGAGTACAGAGCCCTGTGGGACTCCACTGGTGACTTCATGCCAATCCCCCCCTCACGTCTCAGCCCTCACTGTAACTCTCTGCTTCCTATTGCTTAGGTACTCCCCTATCCACAGGAGCGCCCTACCAGTAACTCCTGCCTGTTTCTCCAGCTTATGCATCAGCCTTTTATGGGGTACTTTGTCAAAGGTTTTCCGACAGTACAAAAAAATGCTATCCGCCCATCCTTCTCTTTCTTGCTTAACCTTTGTCACCTGATCGTAGAATTCTATTAGGCCTGTAAGGCAAGATTTACAATTTACAAGATTGTGTGTGTGTGTGTGTGTGTGTGTGTGTGTGTGTGTGTGTGTGTGTGTGTGTGTGTGTGTGTGTGTGTGTGTGTGTGTGTGTGTGTGTGTGTGTGTGTGTGTGTGTGTACTCACCTAATTGTACTCACCTAATTGTGCTTGCGGGGGTTGAGCTCTGGCTCTTTGGTCCCGCCTCTCAACCGTCAATCAACTGGTGTACAGATTCCTGAGCCTATTGGGCTCTATCATATCTACATATGAAACTGTGTATGGAGTCAGCCTCCACCACATCACTTCCTAATGCATTCCATTTACTAACTACTCTGACACTGAAAAAGTTCTTTCTAACGTCTCTGTGGCTCATTTGGGTACTCAGCTTCCACCTGTGTCCCCTTGTTCGCGTCCCACCAGTGTTGAATAGTTCATCCTTGTTTACCCGGTCGATTCCCCTGAGGATTTTGTAGGTTGTGATCATGTCCCCCCTTACTCTTCTGTCTTCCAGTGTCGTAAGGTGCATTTCCCGCAGCCTTTCCTCATAACTCATGCCTCTTAGTTCTGGGACTAGTCTAGTAGCATACCTTTGGACTTTTTCCAGCTTCGTCTTGTGCTTGACAAGGTACGGGCTCCATGCTGGGGCCGCATACTCCAGGATTGGTCTTACATATGTGGTGTACAAGATTCTGAATGATTCCTTACACAGGTTCCTGAACGCCGTTCTGATGTTAGCCAGCCTCGCATATGCCGCAGACGTTATTCTCTTTATGTGGGCTTCAGGAGACAGGTTTGGTGTGATATCAACTCCTAGATCTTTCTCTCTGTCTGTTTCATTAAGTACTTCATCTCCTATTCTGTATCCTGTGCCTGGCCTCCTGTTTCCACTGCCTAGTTTCATTACTTTGCATTTACTCGGGTTGAACTTCAACAGCCATTTGTTGGACCATTCACTCAGTCTATCCAGGTCATCTTGTAGCCTCCTACTATCATCCTCTGTTTCAATCCTCCTCATAATTTTTGCATCGTCGGCAAACATTGAGAGGAACGAATCTATACCCTCTGGGAGATCATTTACATATACCAGAAACAGTATAGGTCCAAGGACTGACCCCTGCGGGACTCCACTTGTGACGTCTCGCCAATCTGAGACCTCACCCCTCACACAGACTCGTTGTCTCCTGTTGCTTAGGTACTCCTCTATCCACCGGAGTACCTTCCCTCTCACTCCAGCCTGCATCTCCAACTTTCGCACTAGCCTCTTGTGTGGCACTGTATCAAAGGCTTTCTGACAATCCAAAAATATGCAGTCTGTCCACCCTTCTCTCTCTTGCCTTATTTTTGTTGCCTGGTCGTAGAATTCAAGTAACCCTGTGAGGCAGGACCTGCTATCCCTGAACCCATGTTGATGCTGTGTTACAAAGTTCCTTCGCTCCAGATGCTCCACTAGTTTTTTTCGCACAATCTTCTCCATCAGCTTGCATGGTATGCAGGTTAGGGACACTGGCCTGTAGTTCAGTGCCTCCTGTCTATCCCCTTTCTTGTATATCGGGACTACGTTAGCTGCTTTCCAAATATCTGGCAGTTCCCCTGTTGCCAGTGATACACTATGGAGAGTGGTAGGCTCAGTTCTCTTGCTCCTTTCTTTAGAACCCAAGGGGAGATTCCATCTGGGCCTATAGCCTTCGTCACGTCCAACTCTAGTAAACACTTCCTTACTTCCCCACTGGTAATCTCAAACTCTTCCAGTGGTTCCTGGTTAGCTATTCCCTCACTTACCTCTGGAATTTCTCCTTGCTCTAAGGTGAAGACCTCCTGGAATTTCTTATTCAATTCCTCACACACTTCCTTGTCATTTGTAGTGAATCCTTCCGCCCCTATCCTTAATCTCATAACCTGTTCCTTTACTGTTGTTTTTCTCCTAATGTGGCTATGCAACAATTTAGGCTGAGTCTTTGCCTTGCTTGCGATGTCATTTTCGTATTGTTTTTCTGCCTCTCTTCTCATCCTGACATATTCATTCCTGGCATTCTGGTATCTTTCTCTGCTCTCCAGTGTCCTGTTATTCCTATAGTTTCTCCATGCCCTTTTACTTTGCTGCTTAGCTAGCCTACATCTCTGATTAAACCATGGGTTTCTCATCTTCATTTCTCTGTTTTCTTTTTGGACTGGGACAAACTTGTTTGCTGCGTCCTTGCACTTCTGCGTGATGTAATCCATCATATCTTGGGCCGTCTTTCCCCTGAGCTCTGTTTCCCATGCTATATCTGTTAGGAATTTTCTTATCCCCTCATAGTTTCCCTTTCGGTATGCTAACCTTTTGGTTTCGGTATCCCTCCTCGAGTTCAATAACCCTTCTTCAATCAAGTACTCAAACACCAGTACACTGTGGTCGCTCATCCCTACTGGATCCTCAAAACCGATT